>NC_045445.1:2539558-2539964 GCF_002776525.5 Piliocolobus tephrosceles | reverse complement strand
GGACACAAACAAATGGAAGAACATTCCATGCTCATGGATAGGAAGAACCAATATCATGAAAATGGCCATACTGCCCAAGGTAATTTATAGATTCAATGCCATCCCCATCAAGCTACCAATGAGTTTCTTCACCGAATTGGAAAAAACTGCTTTAAAGTTCATATGGAACCAAAAAAGAGCCCGCATTGCCAAGACAATCCTAAGTCAAAAGGACGAACCCAGAGGCGTCATGCTACCTGACTTCAAACTATACTACAAGGCTACAGTAACCAAAACAGCATGGTACTGGTACCAAAACAGAGATATAGACCAATGGAACAGAACGGAGCCTTCAGAAATAATGCCACACATCTACAACCATCTGATATTTGACAAACCTGAGAAAAACAAGAAATGGGGAAAGGAT
>NC_045445.1:2538550-2539458 GCF_002776525.5 Piliocolobus tephrosceles | reverse complement strand
GGCAAGGACTTCATGTCTAAAACTCCAAAAGCAACAGCAGCAAAAGCCAAAATTGACAAATGGGATCTAATTAAACTAAAGAGCTTCTGCACAGCAAAAGAAACTACCAGCAGAGTGAACAGGCAACCTACAGAATGGGAAAAAATTTTTGCAATCTACTCATCTGACAAAGAGCTAATTTCCAGAATCTACAAAGAACTCAAACAAATATACAAGAAAAAAACAAACAACCCCATCCAAAAGTGGGGAAAGGATATGAACAGACATTTCTCAAAAGAAGACATTCATACAGCCAACAGACACATGAAAAAATGCTCATCATCACTCGCCATCAGAGAAATGCAAATCAAAACCACAATGAGATACCATCTCACACCAGTTAGAATGGCAATCATTAAAAAATCAGGAAACAACAGGTGTTGGAGAGGATGTGGAGAAATAGGAACACTTTTACACTGTTGGTGGGATTGTAAACTAGTTCAACCATTATGGAAAACAGTATGGCAATTCCTCAAGGATCTAGAACTAGATGTACCATATGACCCAGCCATCCCACTACTGGGTATATACCCAAAGGATTATAAATTATGCTACTACAAAGACACATGCACACGTATGTTTATTGCGGCACTATTCACAATAGCAAAGACTTGGAATCAACCCAAATGTCCATCAGTGACAGACTGGATTAAGAAAATGTGGCACATATACACCATGGAATACTATGCAGCCATAAAAAAGGATGAGTTTGCGTCCTTTGTAGGGACATGGATGCAGCTGGAAACCATCATTCTTAGCAAACTATCACAAGAAGAGAAAACCAAACACCGCATGTTCTCACTCATAGGTGGGAACTGAACAATGAGCTCACTTGGACTCGGGAAGGGGAACATCACACAATGGGGCCT
>NC_045445.1:2530796-2538450 GCF_002776525.5 Piliocolobus tephrosceles | reverse complement strand
GGGATTGCATTGGGGAGTTATACCTGATATAAATGATGAATTGATGGGTGCTGACGAGTTGATGGGTGCAGCACACCAACATGGCACATGTATACATATGTAACAAACCTGCACGTTATGCACATGTACCCTAGAACTTAAAGTATAATAAAAATAAAAATAAATAAATAAATAAATAAATAAATAAATAAATAAATAAATAAAAATGTAAATGGACAGCCTACAGAATGGGAAAAATAATCACAAACTACACATCTGACAAAGATCTAATATCCATAATCTATGCAGAATTCAAACAAATCAACAAGCAAAAATCAAACAACTCCATTAAAAAATGGGAAAAAGACATGAACAGACACTTCTTCAAAGAAAACATACATGCAACCAACAGGCATATGAAAAAATGCTCAACATCACTAATCATCAGAGAAATGCAAATCAAAGCAACAATGAGATAGCCATTCCGACTGGTGTGAGATGGTATTATATACTTTATAAGGTAAACCTTGTACAGTGCTGGTGGGAATGTAAAGCAGTTCAGCCACTGTGATGCAATTCGTCTATGTAACACACCTGCACAAGTACCCCCTGAACCTAAAATAAAAGTTGGAAGGAGAAAATAAATAAATAAAATGTATAAAAATATCTATACATTAAATAAAAATGTAAAATTCTGAAAAAATATGGATTGACAGCATTAGTCCCAGAAATACTGATTTGGTGGTCTTAATGGAACCCAGGAATTTAGGTTCCTGCAAGCCTTCTAGAAGATTTTCATGATCAGCAAAGTTTGGGGCTCACTTCTCTAAAATGTTAACAATTCCCTTCCACTTCCCAGTGTCTCAAAGCACCTCTCAGCTATCCCTGTCTGGTGAGTTTCCTTTGCATCTTGTTGCCTTATAATTAGTCTCTGCCTTTGTATTCAGTCCCTTTACCTTGGTGCTTCAGTCGCACCATTTGCCTCTCAAATCTGTTATTCCTGGACTCCATATTCTGCAGCCTACAAGCCAGGTCTGCCCAGTCTGTGCTCAACACAGATACTAGCTGTATGTTCTCTCAGGTTTTTAAGGAAATGCTATTTCCAGTACCTCCATTATTGGGCTTGACTTTAGCTAGAAATTACCTGAATGTAATTACTAGAACTGAAACTGGCACTTTTGGCTCTAATATCTGCTATTATCCCTACTGCTATTTATTGCTATTTCTGCTGCAGCAACTGCCTGAGAAATGTACTGGTTATGCTAAAACCACATCCTTTCCCCTTCAGATATATTTGCATCAGTAGAACTTGAGCTCTAGGCTCACAGAGGAACAGTGCAGACTGTCTTTATGGTGTTTGTACTAAAGGTAGGGGGATGAAGAGAGGAGTCTTTCCTTTGGATAAGTGGTCTGGTCGGCTGAGACCCATTCCTAGGTTTCAAATAAGCACTAAGGAGCCTGATTGGCAGTCTTACCCAGGAAGATGGTCATTAACACTATTTAAGATTCCAGCAGGGAACACAGGACCATCAGAATCAAGCTCCTTGCTCAGGCTGGAATGAGTCCCAAGAAAGGAAGATATCATGAGGTCAAAAGTATGATTAACAGTTCATTCAGACGGACTCATGTATCTGACCAAATCCAAGCACACCAGGACATCCCTGCTACATGACATGTTGACCTACCAACTGCTAACACAATCAGAGTATTTGTCTTTCTTCTCTCAGTACCACATACATACTTCTCCTGTTGCATTTATCACACCCTAATAATAAACATAAACATAATTTTATGTTTTCAGAGTTATGCCTTGTCAACTACATTTAGCTTCTTGAGGGCAGGAATCATATATTGCTCATTTGTACCTACCCAGAACCCAACAAAACAAGAGAACAGTAAATAATTGCTGAATTGGATAAATAAATGAAACTGTCAACTTGTCCATTTACCAAAATAAAATCTTATTTTAAGAGTAAGTGAGATATTATCACTTCCCTGTGTTAAAGCCTTCTGATGGCTTCATAACATAATCTGAATAAAACCCAAGTCTTTACCAAGACGTATAATTCCCACATGATCTGGCTTCTGCCTACCCCTCTAATTTCATGTCCTTTCTATAGCCCATCCCAACTGGTTGCTTTTGTTTCTTTGTCTCTGGAATGTATCAAGGCCATTATCATCTCAGATTTGTTACATGTGCTATTCCCTCCACCTGGAAAGCTCTGTCTGGTGAACTCTCACTCACTCTTTATGTCTTGGCTTAAATGGCACTTTGTCAGAGAGGCATTCTCTCTGCTTTCCCTAAATCTGAATTAGGTATTACTGTTATTCTATTTCACATCACAGTTTATAGTTAGAAACTGTATGATTATTAATTTATTTAATGTTTGTCTCTCTCACATGCCAGATGGTAAATATCATGAAGTAGAAATTTTTGGCCATTTTATTTACCTAACCTCTACATTAAGTACAATGGTTGGCACATACCTGGTAAAAAATGGCAGATAGTAGGCAGGACCAAATTGCAGCTCCCACTGGGACAGACAGAGCAGCATGTGGAGACTCGTACCATCAACTTTTGGTCCAAGAACTACTGCAGGAATACGGCAGGAAAGCTGAGATAACCCACAGACCTTCTGAAGGAAGTGGATTGCTCTTGCAGGACCCGAGAGACAGCCCGGATACCATTAATGTCCAAATAGTGAAAGTGAGAAAGGGGGATCATCTGCCCCCCAAAACACACCCTCACTGAGGAGCCTGAAGGACCAGATCACGGGAGAAAGATTTGACCTTACCTGGAGCTGAGACAATTTAGAGAGCCAAGCAAAATACAGGGGTAGAGGAAGCAGTGGGAAAAGCTCTGTGGGCTCTGAGTCCTCAGGAAAGCCATTTCTTCAATTCTGTGAAGAAAGCAATAAGTAGCTTGATGGGGATGGCATTGAATCTATAAATTACCTTGGGCAGTATGGCCATTTTCATGATATTGGTTCTTCCTATCCATGAGCATGGAATGTTCTTCCATTTGTTTGTGTCCTCTTTTATTTCACTGAGCAGTGGTTTGTAGTTCTCTTTGAAGAGGTCCTTCACATCCCTTGTAAGTTGGATTCCTAGGTATTTTATTCTCTTTGAAGTAGTCATGAATGGGAGTTCACTCATGATTTGGCTCTCTATCTGTTACTGGTGTATAAGAATGCTTGTGATTTTTGCCCATTGATTTTGTATCCTGAGACTTTGCTGAAGTTGCTTATCAGCTTAAGAAGATTTTGGGCTGAGACGATGGGGTTTTCTCAATATACAATCATGTCATCTGCAAACAGGGACAATTTGACTTCCTCTTTTCCTAATTGAATACCCTTTATTTCTTTCTCCCGCCTGATTGCCCTGGCCAGAACTTCCAACACTATGTGGAATAGGAGTGGTGAGAGAGGGCATCCCTGTCTTGTGCCAGTTTTCAAAGGGAATGCTTCCAGTTTTTGCCCATTCAGTATGATATTGGCTGAGGGTTTTTCATAAATAGCTCTTATTGTTTTGAGATACAACCCATCAATACCTACTGTATTGAGAGTTTTTAGCATGAAGAGCTGTTGAATTTTGTCGAAGGCCTTTTTTGCATCTATTGAGATAATCATGTGGTTTTTGTCTTTGGTTCTGTTTATATGATGGATTACGTTTATTGATTTGCATATGTTGAACCAGCCTTGCATCCCAGGGATGAAGCTAACTTGATTGGGGTGGATAAGCTGCTGGATTCGGTTTGCCAGTATTTTATTGAGGATTTTTGCATCGATGTTCATCAGGGATATTGGTCTAAAATTCTCCTTTTGTGTTGTGTCTCTGCCGGGCTTTGGTATCAGGATGATGTTGGCGTCATAAAATGAGTTAGGGAGGATTCCCTCTTTTTCTATTGATTGGAATAGTTTCAGAAGGAATGGTACCAGCTCCTCCTTGTACCTCTGGCAGAATTCAGCTGTGAATCCGTCTGGTCCTGGACTGTTTTTGGTTGGTAGGCTATTAATTATTGCCTCAATTTCACAGCCTGCTATTGTTCTATTCAGGTATTCAACTTCTTTCTGGTTTACTCTTGGGAGGGTGTATGTGTCCAGGAATTTATCCATTTCTTCTAGATTTTCTAGTTTATTTGCATAGAGGTGTTTATAGTATTCTCTGATGGTAGTTTGTATTTCTGTGGGATCAGTGGTGATATCCCCTTTATCATTTTTTATTGCAGCTATTTGATTCTTCTCTCTTTTCTTTATTAATTTATAAATTGATAGTGGTCTATCAATTTTGTTGATTTTTTTCAAAAAACCAGCTCCTGGATTCATTGATTTTTTGAAGGGTTTTTTGTGTCTCCATCTCCTTCAGTTCTGCTCCGATCTTAGTTATTTCTTGCCTTCTGCTAGCTTTTGAATGTGTTTGCTCTTGCTTCTCTAGTTCTTTTAATTGTGATGTTAGGGTGTCAATTTTAGATCTTTCCTGCTTTCTCTTGTGGGCATTTAGTGCTATAAATTTCCCTCTACACACTGCTTTAAATGTGTCCCAGAGATTCTGGTATGTTGTGTCTTTGTTCTCCTTGGTTTTAAAGAACATCTTTATTTCTGCCTTCATTTCAATATTTACCCAGTAGTCATTCAGGAGCAGGTTGTTCAGTTTCCATGTAGTTGAGCGGTTTTGATTGAGTTTCTTAGTCCTGAGTTCTAGTTTGATTGCACTGTGGTCTGAGAGACAGTTTGTTATAATTTCTGTTCTTTTACATTTGCTGAGAAGTGCTTTACTTGAAAGCCATTTCTGACTTGTCTCACAGAGGTCCTTGGGGAGGGCTGCCAGAGAAATTGGGAAAATACCACAGGGAGAAGGAAACCTCCAGCTAAACTTTGTAACAATTCCATCCAAACGTGAAGTTTCCTGGCCAGAACTCAGGGGAGGGCATGAATCTGGTGTGCAGATTCGACAGGTGAGGAGGCGTGAAAGCCCTGCTTGCTTTCTCAGCTGAGATGCTGGTAGCCTGGGACAAGTTCTCAGCCTTGCTCACCCACTGTCTGGAAACAAACTCGGTGCCATTTGTGGGAGCATGGTAGGAGTGAGACTGGCCTGTTGGGTTGCATGGGAGCTGGGTGAGGCCTTAACTGCCAGCTCCCCGCTACTTCCGTAACAACCTGCATGATACAGCAGAGGAAGCCATAATCCTCCTGGAAACATAACTCCATTGACCTGGGGACCATCTCCCTATCCCCCACAGCAGCCACCGCAAGCACCACCCAAGGAGAGTCTGAGCTCAGACACACCTAACCCTGCCCCCAGCTGATGGTCCTTCCCTTCCCACCGTGGTAGCTGAAGACAAAGGTCATATTCTCCTGGGAGTTCTAGCCCCCACGCCCCCCGCCCACCCACCACATGATCCTCCCCTATACTACCACAACTGATGCTCTCTTGAAAACAACACCTCCTGGCAAGAGACCAACCAGCACAAAATTAGTGCATTGAACAACTACAACTAAGGGTCCTCACAGAGTCCATTTCACTCCCCTGCCACCTCCACTGGAGCAGGTGTAGGCATCCATGACTGAGAGACCTGAAGACGGTTCACATCACAGGACCTAGAGAAGTGCAAACTGTCCTGAAAAGTCTCAGCAATACAATTGAAAAAGCAGAAGAAAGAATTTCAGAGCTCAAAAGCAAGGTTTTTGAAATAACATAATCCAACAAAGACAAAGAAAAAAGAATTAAAACAAATGAACAAAGACTAGAAGAAGTTTGGGATTATGTTAAATGAACAAACCTAAGAATAATTGGCATTTCTGAGGAATAAACGAAATTTAAAAGTTTGGAAAGCATTTTTGGGGGAATAATCAAGGAAAACTTCCCCAGTCTTGCTAGAGATCTCAACATCCAAATACAAGAAGCTCAAAGAACTCCTTGGAAATTCATCACAAAAAGACCATCACCTAGGCACATAGTCATCAGGTTATCTAAAGTCAAGCAAGGCAAAGGAAAGAATCTTAAGAACTGTGAGGCAAAAGCACCAGGTAACCTAGAAAGGAAAACCTATCAAATTAAGAGCAGATTTCTCAGCAGAAACCCTATAAGCTAGAAAGGATTGGGGCCCTCGCTTCAGCCTCCTTAAACAAAACAATTATCAGCCAAGAATTTTGTATCCAGTGAAACTAAGCTTCATAAGTGAAGAAAAGATACAGTTTCTTTCAGACAAACAAATGCTGAGATAATTCACCATTACCAAGCCAGCACTACAAGAACTGCTAAAAGGAGTTCTGAGTCTTGAAACAAATCCCAGAAACATGTCAAAACAGAACCTCTTTAAAGCATGAGTCTCACAGGACCTATAAAACAAAAACACAATTAAAAAACCAGGTATTCAGGCAACAAATAGCACAATAATTGAAATAGTAGCTCACATATCAATACTAATGTTGAATGTAAATGGCCTGCATGCTCCACTTAAAAGATACAGAATTGAAATGGATAAGAATTCACCAACCAAGTATCTGCTGCCCTCAAGAGACTCACTTAACAAATAAGGAGTTTGCAAATTGACACTAAAAGCGAGCAGGAGTAGCTATTCTTATATCAGACAAAACAAATTTTAAAACAACAGCAGTTAAAAAAGTCAACGAGGGACATTATATAATGATAGAAGGCCTTGTCCAAGAGTAAAATATTACAAACCTAAATATATATGCACCTAACACTGGAGCTCCCAAATTTAAAAAACAATTACTACTAGACCTAAGAAATGAGATAGATAGTAACACAATAATAGTGGGGGACTTCAATACTCCACTGACAGCACTAGACAGGTCATCAAGACCAAGTCAACAACAACAAAAAAAAAACAATGGATTTAAACTGTACCCAAGAAAAAAATGTACTTAACAGATATTTACAAAACATTCCACTCAACAAACACAGAATATATATTCTATTTATCAGCACATGGAATTTTCTCCAAGATAGACCATATGATAGGATATAAAACAAGTCTCGATAAATTTAAGAAAATTGAAATTATATCAAGTACTCTCTCAGATCACAGTGGAATAAAATTGGAAATCAACTCCAAAAGGAACCTTTGAAACCATGCAAATACATGGAAACTGAATAACCTGTTCATCAATAATCATTGGGTCAACAATGAAATCAAGATGGAAATTAAAGAATTTGAACTGAACGATAATAGTGACACAGCCTATCAAAACCTCTGGGATATGGCAAAAGCAGTGCTAAGAGGAAAGTTCATAGCCTTAAATGCCTACATCAAAAGTCTGAAAAAGCACAAATAGACAACCTAAGGTCACATCTCAAGGAACTAGAGAAATAGTGAACCAAATCTAAACCCAGCAGAAGAAAAGAAATAACCAAGATTAGAGCAGAGTATGAAATTGAAACAAAAAAGAAACAATAAAAAGATAAATGAAATAAAAAGCTTGTTCTTTGAAAAGATAAATAAAATAGATAGAGCATTAGCAAGACTAACCAAGAAAAGAAGAGAAAAGATATAAATAAGCTCAATTAGAAATGAAATTGGAGATATTACAACAGACACCACAGAAATACAAAAGTTCATTTAAAGCTAGTATGAACATCTTTACTTGCATAATCTAGAAAACCTAGAAGAGATGGATGAATTTCACCACAATAAATGATTTTAAATAAATAA
>NC_045445.1:2491520-2530696 GCF_002776525.5 Piliocolobus tephrosceles | reverse complement strand
ACTGCAACTTCTGCCTCCTGGGTTCAAATGATTCTCCTGCCTCAGCCTCCCAAGTAGCTGGGACTACAGGTGCGCACCACCATGCCCAGCTAATTTTTGTATTTTTAGTAGAGACAGGGTTTCACCATGTTGACCAAGATGGTCTCGATCTCTTGACCTCGTGATTCGCCCGCCTCAGCCTCCCAAAGTGCTGGGATTACAGGCATGAGCCAACGGGCCCATCCTCAAAGTCAACTATTAATTAGTCATCTTAATGTCTTAATGTCTTTGTCTCCATCAACCACTACTGAGTTCTTTGAAGTGGGATACCATTCAGCGTTGCACTCATCCCCATTCCGAGCATGTTTTTTTTGTTTGTTTCATCTGTCTTACTTTTATTTTTTACTTTATACTGAATGTCAGCTCTAGCACAAGAAGAAACAGGGGATCAGTAAACAACCTGGACTGGAATTCAAGAGGCCAATGTTCTATTCCTTGAACTGGGAAAGTTTCCTCTCTGCTATGAGCCTGAGTTTTATCTTCTGTAACCTTCTCACTTTCCCAGCAATGTTTTGAGAACACAATATTACATAAAAGTAAGGACTAAATGGACATGAAAGTGCCCTGCCAGCATTCATGAAGGGTAACAAGGATCCTGGGAATCTCTTTGGTTTTTCTTCCAATTAAAGAAAGAATCCCTTCTGCACTAGTAGCAGCTTATAAATGAGTAATATATTATCAGATATATTCTTTTCTTCACATTCTTTGAAGCAACTTTTATAATGAGAGGATTAAATTGTAATTTTCTGTTAAAAAATATTAACACATCAACCTTTTCTCTAATCATGCTTGTGTGCTTAATACTGATTTACACTTTTTTTTTTTTTTTTTTTTTTGAAATGGAGTCTCACTCTACCCCCCAGGCTGGTGTGCAGTGATGCAATCTTGGCTCACTGCAAGCTCTGCCTTTCGGGTTCACGCCATTCTCCTGCCTCAGCCTCCCAAGTAGCTGGGACTACAGGTGCCTGCCACCACGCCCGGCTATTTTTTTTTTTTTTTTGTATTTTTTAGTAGAAATGGGGTTTCACCATGTTAGCCAGGATGGTCTCAATCTCCTGACCTCATGATCCACCCACCTTGGCCTCCCAAAGTGCTGGGATTACAGGCGTGAGCCACTGTGCCTGGCCTACACTGGTCTTTTTTAAGGAAACTAAAACACAGAGTCTACCTGGGCATAAAATCTGTATTTAGAGAAAATAGAACAAAAAAACTCTTAAGAGACCAAGGATACATTTGCTTCCCTTAACATAATTCAAACAGCTTAGCTTTGGAAACTAGCCCTTTGTCTCATTGAGCTACAATTTCTAATTTATATGATTTTAAGAAAAATACTATGTCTTATCCATCCTTTCATCCCCAAAGCACTTAGCAGAGTATCTGCCTTATAGAAGGAACTTAATAAATGACTTAATTAATGATTTAATCGATCAACATCCCTGTGGCAGTGGTGGAAGTTATGATGTTCATTTATTTGTTGATGGAATCAGACAACAGAGAGGCTGGAAAATTAGCCCAATACCAAAGAGAATGTTCTTACTTTAACTGTGCTGTGTCATTATCAATACCTTGGGAAGATAGGCTTAATTAGTTATATAGAATACTTTCTTTATGAAGGCTAATATCAATTGGCAGTAAAATTCTGGGTCATATTGGTAAACAAAAATACATAAGCTTTGGAAAAAGAGATAATTACTAGCAGGAGCTACCATGGACTCACTAAAAACAAATTATGCCAAGCCTAACTGTTATGGAAAACAAAATTGCCACACATTTCACATCAAAGAGAGAAGTTGTTGACATTGTGTAGCTGAATTTCATCAAGGCACCAACAGACTATATCATGTGTCCATTATGCTACATGGAAAAATTAAATAGATTAGAGAATATTTATATCGCTTCTTAACTGGTTAAAATACATCCAAAGACTCTGCTTAGTAGATCAATATAAAACACTGATATAGTCTCTAATGGCTAATACCAGGCTTTGTCCTTAAATAATTATACTAAAAATAAAGACGTAGAAGACATGATTCAATGATATAGATAAAAATGATAGTCAATTCATTGAATAACAGAAATAGAAAGCTTTATGTGGATTGGAATTATTAGAGTATAACATATAAGGATAAATGTAATAGGGATAAATAGAAATTCCTGCATTTGTGTCCAAAACTAAATACTATGGTACATAGGATTGAGGAGATTGGCTGGCCTATGGTTGTAAAAAAAATCTGCTAGATTTTAATTGATCAAAAAGCATTAAGGTAAGCCAAGTTGGCAATGCCATCACCAAATAGGCCAATTTTATTTTTAGGTTACATTAATGGAAGTGTGATGTGTAAAATGTCAGAGGTGATAGTCCCTGTTGTTCTGTGAGATAGCTTGAAAACATCCAGAGTATTGTGTTCTTTACTAGATAACACAATTTAAGCTGGATATTAATAAAACTGGTAGACTACAGAGCAGCATTTCCCAAGCTGATCTACGGATGACTTGTATCTCAAGTGACAAGTGACGAGGTGTTTTGTGGAGGGGAGAAAAAGTCCCATGGTCAGAAAGGCTACATATGAAAACTGTTTCCTGGAGGTTGCAAGATGTCTGAATAGGAACAGTTCCAGTCTACAGCTCCCAGCATGAGTCATGCAGAAGATGGATGATTCCTGCATTTCCAACTGAGCTTTGAAGACAGTAGTGGTTCTCCCAGCATGGAGTTTGAGATCTGAGAACCGACAGACTGCCTCCTCAAGTGGGTTCCTAACCCCCTAGTAGCCTAACTGGGAGACACCTCTCAGTAGGGGCCGACTGACACCTCATACAGCCAGGTGACAGTCTGAGACGAAGCTTCCAGAGGAAGGATCAGGCAGAAACATTTGTTGTTCTGCAATATTTGCTGTTCTGCAGCCTCCACTGGTGATACCCAGGCAAACAGAGTCTGGAGTGGACTTCCAGCAAACTCCAACAGACCTGTAGCTGAGGGTCCTGACTGATAGAAGGAAAACTAACAAACAGAAAGGACATCCACACAAAAACCCCATGTGTACGACACCATCATCAAAGATCAAAGGTTGATAAAACCACAAAGATGGGGAGAAACCAGACTAGAAAAGCTGAAAACTCTAAAAATCAGAACGCCTCTTCTCCTCCAAAGGAACGCAGCTCCTCGCCAGCAATGGAACAAAGCTGGACGGAGAATGACTTTGATGAGTTGAGAGAAGAAGGCTTCAGACAATCAGTAATAACAAACTTCTCCAAGCTAAAGGAAGATGTTCAAACCCATAGCAAAGAAGCTGAAAACCTTGTAAAAAGATTAGACGAATGACTAACTAGAAGAAACAGTGTAAAGAAGACTTTAAATGACCTGATGGAGCTGAAAACCATGGCACGAGAACTACATGACACATGTACAAGCTTCAGTAGCCAATTTGATCAAGTGGAAGAAAGGGTACCAGTGATTGAAGATCAAATTAAAGAAATGAAGTGAGAAGACAAGGTTAGAGAAAAAAGAGTAAAAAGAAATGAACAAAGCCTGCAAAAAATATGGGACTATGTGAAAAGACCAAATCTACATCTGACTGATGTATGTGAAAGTGATGAGAGAATGGAATCAAGTTGGAAAACACTCTTCAGGATATTATTCAGGAGTACATCCCCAACCTAGCAAGGCAGGCCAACATTCAAATTCAGGAAATACAGAGAATGCCACAAAGATACTCCTCGAGAAGAGCAACTCCAAACCACATAATTGTAAGATTCACCAAAGTAGAAATGAAGGAAAAAATGTTAAGGGCAGCCAGAGAGAAAGGTTGGGTTATCCACAAAGGGAAGTCTGTCAGACTAACAGTGGATCTCTCAGCAGAAACTCTACAAGCCAGAAGAGTGGGGGCCAACGTTCAGCATTCTTAAAGACAAGAATTTTCAACCCAGAATTTCATATCCAGCCAAACTAAGCTTCATAAGTGAAGGAGAAATAAAATTCTTTACAGACACACAAATGCTGAGAGATTTTGTCACCACCAGGCCTGCCTTACAAGACCTCCTGAGGGAAGTATTAACATGGAAAGGAACAACCGGTACCAGTCACTGCAAAAACATGACAAATTGTAAAGACCATCAATGCTAGGAAGAAACTGCATCAACTAATGGGCAAAGTAACCAGCTAACATCATAATGACAGGATCAAATTCACATATAACAATATTATCCTTAACTGTAAATGGGCTAAATGCTCCAATTAAAAGACACAGATTGGCAAATTGGATAGAATCAAGACCCATCAGTGTGCTGTATTCAGGAGACCCATCTCACGTGCAGAACACACATAGGCTCAAAATAAAGGGATGGAGAAAGATCTACCAAGCAAATGGAAAACAAAAAAAATCAGGGGTTGCAATCCTAGTCTCTGATAAATCAGACTTTAAAGCAACAAAAATCAAAAGAGACAAAGAAGGCCATTACCTAATGGTAAAGGGATCAATTCAACAAGAAGAGCTAACTACCCAAAATATATATGCACCCGATACAGGAGCACCCAGATTCATAAAGCAAGTCCTTAGAGACTTACAAAGAGAATTACACTCCCATACAATAATAATGGGGGACTTAAACACCCCACTGTCAACATTAGACCGATCAATGAGACAGAAAGCTAACAAGGATGTCCAGGAATTGAACTCAGCTCTGCACCAAGCAGACCTAATAGACATCTACAGAACTCTCCAACCCAAATCAACAGCATATACATTCTTCTCAGCACCACATCGCACTTATTCCAAAATTGAACACATAGTTGGAAGTGAAGCACTCCTCAGCAAATGTAAAACAATAGAAATTATAACAAAGTGTCTCGCAGACCACAGTGCAATCAAACTAGAACTCAGGGTTAAGAAACTCATTCAAAACCGCTCAACTACATGGAAAATGAACAACCTACTCCTGAATGACTACTGGGTACATAACGAAATGAAGGCAGAAATAAAGATGTTCTTTGAAACCAAGGAGAACAAAGACACAACATACCAGAACCTCTGGAACATATTTAAAGCAGTGTGTAGAGGGAAATTTATAGCACTAAATGCCCACAAGAGAAACCAGGAAAGATCTAAAATTGACATCACATTTAAAAGAACTAGAAAAGTAGGAGCAAACACATTAAAAAGCTAGCAGAAGGCAAGAAATAACTAAGATCAGAGCAGAACTGAAGGAGATAGAGACACAAAGCACCCTTCAAAAAAAAAATCAATGAATCCAGGAGCTGGTTTTTTGAAAAGATCAGCAAAATTGATAGACCCCTAGCAAGACTAATAAAGAAGAAAAGAGAGAATAATCAAATACACACAATAAAATTGATAAAAGGTATATCACCACTGATGCCGCAGAAATACAAACTACCATAAGAGAATACTATAAACACCTCTATGCAAATAAACTAGAAAATATAGAAAGAATGGATGAATTCCTGGACACATACACCCTCCCAAGAGTAAACCAGGAAGAAGTTGAATACCTGAATAGACCAAGTGCAGGCTCTGAAATTGAGGCAATAATTAAAAGCCTGGCAACCAAAAAATGTCTAGGACCAAACAGATTCACAGCTGAATTCTGCCAGAGGTACAAGGAGGAGCTGGTACCATTCCTCTGAAACTATTCCAATCAATAGAAAAAGAGGGAATCCTCCCTACCTCATTTTATGAGGCCAGCATCATTATGATGCCAAAGCCTGGCAGAGACACAACACAAAAGGAGAATTTTAGACCAATATCCCTGATGAACATCGATGCAAAAATCCCTAATAAAATACTGGCAAACTGAATCCAGCAGCACATCAAAAAGCTTATCCACCCCAATCAAGTTAGCTTCATCCCTGGGATGCAAGGCTGGTTCAACATATGCAAATCAATAAACGTAATCCATCATATAAACAGAACCAAAGACAAAAACCACATGATTATCTCAATAGATGCAAAAAAAGGCCTTCGACAAAATTCAACAGCTCTTCATGCTAAAAACTCTCAATATACTAGGTATTGATGGGATGTATCTCAAAACAATAAGAGCTATTTATGAAAAACCCTCAGCCAATATCATATTGAATGGGCAAAAACTGGAAGCATTCCCTTTGAAAACTGGCACAAGACAGGGATGCCCTCTCTCACCACTCCTACTCAACATAGTGTTTGGAAAAAAAACACAGTGTTGGAAGTTCTGGCCAGGGCAATCAGGCAGGAGAAAGAAATAAAGGGTATTCAATTAGGAAAAGAGGAAATCAAACTGTCCCTGTTTGCAGATGACATGATTGTGTATTGAGAAAACCCCATCATCTCAGCCCAAAATCTCCTTAAGCTGATAAACAACTTCAGCAAAGTCTCAGGATAAAAAATCAATGTGCAAAAATCACAAGCTTTCGTATACACCAATAACAGACAAACAGGGAGCCAAATAATGAGTGAAGTCCCATTCACAATTGCTTTGAAGAGAACAAAATACCTAGAAATCCAACTTACAAGGGATGTGAAGGACCTCTTCCAGCAGAATTACAAACCACTGCTCAACGAAATTAAAGAGGGCACAAACAAATGGAAGAACATTCCACGCTCATGGATAGGAAGAATCCATATCGTGAAAATGGCCATACTGCCAAAGGTTATTTATAGATTTATAGATTCTATGCCATCCCCATCAAGCTACCAATGACTTTCTTCACAGAATTGGAAAAAACTACTTTAAAGTTCACATGGAACCAAAAAAGAGTCCGCATTGCCAAGACAATCCTAAGTCAAAAGAACAAAGCTGGAGGCATCATGCTACCTGACTTTAAATGATACTACAAGACTACAGTGACCAAAACAGCATGGTACTGGTACCAAAACAGAGATATAGACCAATGGAACAGAACAGAGCCCTCAGAAATAATACCACACATTGACAACCATATGATCTTTGACAAACCTGACAAAAATAAGAAATGGGGAAAGGATTCCCTATTTAATAAATGGTGCTGGGAAAATTGGCTAGCCATAAGTAGAAAGCTGAAACTGGATCCCTTCCTTACACCATATACAAAAATTAATTCAAGATGGATTAAAGACTTCAATGTTAGACCTAAAACCATAAAAACCCTAGAAGAAA
Organism: Piliocolobus tephrosceles; assembly: GCF_002776525.5. Lineage (NCBI taxonomy): Eukaryota > Metazoa > Chordata > Mammalia > Primates > Cercopithecidae > Piliocolobus > Piliocolobus tephrosceles. The sequence continues at coordinate 2,523,532 of NC_045445.1, read as the reverse complement.
ACCTAGGCAATACCATTCAGGACATAGGCATGGGCAAGGACTTCATGACTAAAACCAAAAGCAATGGCAACAAAAGCCAAAATTGACAAATGGGATCTAATTAAACTAAAGAGCTTCTACACAGCAAAAGAAACTACCATCAGAGTGAACAGGCAACCGACAGAATGGGAGAAAATTTTTGCAGTCTACTCATCTGACAAAAGGCTAATATCCAGAACCTACAAAGAACTCAAACAAATTGACAAGAAAAACAAACAACCCCATCAAAAAGTGGGCCAAGGATATGAACAGACACTTCTCAAAAGAAGACATTTATGCAGCCGACAGACACATGAAAAAAATGTCCAGCATCACTGGCCATCAGAGGAATGTAAATCAAAACCACAATGAGATACCATCTCACACCAGTTAGAATGGTGATCATTAAAAAGTCAGGAAACAACAGGTGCTGGAGAGGATGTAGAGAAATAGGAACACTTTCACACTGTTGGTGGGACTGTAAACTAGTTCAACAATTGTGGAAGACAGTGTGGCAATTCCTCAAGGATCTAGAACTAGAAATACCATTTGATCCAGCCATCCCATTACTGGGTATATACCCAAAGGATTATAAATCATGCTGCTATAAGGACACATGCACACGTATGTTTATTGTGGCACTATTCACAATAGCAAAGACTTGTAACCAACACAAATGTCCATCAATGACAGACTGGATTAAGAAAATGTGGCACATATACACCATGGAATACTATGTAGCCATAAAAAAGGATGAGTTCATGTCCTTTTGGGGACATGGATGCATCTGGAAACCTTCATTCTGAGCAAACTATCACAAGAACACAAAACCAAACACCGCATGTTCTCACTCATAGGTGGAAATTGAACAATTAGGACACTTGGACAGAGGAAGGGGAACATCACACACCATGACCTGTTGTGGGGTGGGGGGAGTGGGGAGGGATAGCATTAGGAAATATGCCTAATGTACATCACGAGTTAATGGGTGCAGCACACCAACATGGCACATGTATACATATGTAACAAACCTGCACGTTGTGCACATGTACCCTAGAACTTAAAGTATAATTTAAAAAAAAACACTGTTTCCTATGTACTCATAATTACTATTAACATAAAAAGGAATCTTTGTAGTCTTGCATTAAAAATCCATTTGACTTTGTTAAACTACCTAAACATTTGACAAAACAACTTCGTTTTTCAAAACACTGGATCACTTGTTGATTTTTCACAGGATGTTAATATTTGGGAACACAGTTTGAGGAATGTTGACTGAGAAGACAGTGATCAGGACTGTGAAACACCCCGAAACCAGAAAACATGAAGGACACTTGAAGACACTGAAGATAGAATTCCCCTCAAATTTCCAGAGGCTCATCACATAAAAATAGACTTTGGAAGGAAAAAAAAAAAGCCAACTCTTCCATAATTAAAACTGGCACCATGAATTAAAAGGGACCATCTACAGAACTTCTTAGGAAGGTTTAAAGTGGGAGCACTAACTCACTTATTAGAGGTAATCAAGCAGAAGCTAGATAGCTAAGTATCAGCAATGCTACAAAAGGGATTATCATCCTCGAAGAGAGGCTGGTTCAGAAAAAAGATTGGGTTTCTTCATGAGTTAACATTCTGTACCTCAATAATCAGCTCATGGACATCTTATGATTTAACAGGCACTTCAACTGGAAGTGTTCTGCGATGTAGAGTAATTCAGTAATGAGTTGAAATTCCATGAAAGTGTTTGCCCAGGGACACACAGAGTGCACTTCTTGGTAAAGTAAATATCAAATACCACACTTAATTTCATACCAGCCAACTATTGAACAGTAGGGGCCCAAGTACAGCAGTGAAACAATAGATTTACCAGTTTAGAATCATCAAGCTGAAGAATGAAGGAGGTGAAATCTAAACTCATTTACAGCTCAACAAGTAAAAGGACAGGAAGAGATTTGACTAAAGTTGACAAGTCATGCTGGTAGAGCTATAACTAAAGTCTCCTTCTCTCAGTCCATGACTCTTCACACCACTCCAATGGCTACCAAACCCCTGATGTACTATGTTCCAAGATCAACCTGGAATCCCCTCAATAATAAACTCATCTTTAGATTTTAATATACACCTAATTAATGTTAAATAAATCTACATTTAGTCATTGAAGTTTTCTCTGAAGAGTCAAGTGCCCCATCAGCCAAGTTTTGAGTTGGTGTGTTACACTACCACACATCTTCTTTAATTCACCACTATGCCCATTAACTTGATGATTCATTTTCTATTTAACTTCCTTTTAGCTAGAAATCAAAACAGCCCATCAAAATGCTGTAGTTATCTCCTGAAGGTCAAAGGAGTCTTTCTTAAACACAAGATCACATCTGCTTTTCATTTTGAAAACAATTCTGTGTGCTGTTTCTTATCCAATACTATAAACATTGTTTTGTCAAATATCTTACTAATGTGACTTTTCAGTTATCTTATTAATATGGCTTCTCTCTTCATAAATTCATGAAGACAGAATGCCTACAACCACTAATTCATTCCCTGTGTTCCTTTTCCTGGTAGAGAATGAAAACTGTTTCTCAGAAAAAGCTATGCTAAGATTGCTAATTGGGAGAGATTGTGCCCTTTCTGTCCACCTTGTGTTCATTATTTCAGTTACAGCAAGCAGTTTCCCAAGCACGTTCTTTCCCAGTACTTAGGTGGAAGAAAGGGAAGAAAACAAATTCCCACTTACTGAGCATCTATTTGATAGGTTATTTACACAATTTATTTCTTAATCCTCAGAACAACTTGGCAAGGTATCTCAACCCTTTTTTACAGATGAGAAAACAGACTTGGGAAAAGCAAGAAAGTGCTCCATGATTAGACAGCTAGAACACCTGGCAGAGACCAGACTGACATCTTGGTCTGCCTGCCTGTAAAAGTCCTGTTTTCTGGTGCAAACCCTGTTTGAAGGGGCAAAGATCCATGCCAACGCAGAGGCCTGAGTAGACAAAAGCTGCCTTACAATGAGCAGGACCCAGGTCCTAGAGTGTTTTTGCTTTAACCCACAAGCATCATCTCGCTTCTCATTTTAAAATTTTATGGTCAGAAATTCTCTTTGGAGGCTTTGGAATTCAAATTCAGCAACTTTAATCATGCTACTTACTGAAAATTTCTTCCTAATGGCATACATTGTCCACCCATCACAACTCCCTTTGCACAAGCCAATCTTGTGTAGATTACTACATGTAGTAGAATCATTTGGATAAGAACTGTGAGCTGAGAATTGGCCATTGTTTTTCTTCACCGGGGCAATTTTGTGATCTTTGGCATTGCTTAGAGGCCAAAGATCTGGGTGTGGTACTGGTAGAAAGCACCAAAGCTTTTAGTGGATACATGAGACTGGTATAAAAAAATTGAAGAATTGAAAAATTTATATACATGGCAGCTTTTCTCACAGGACATTTGCTGAATTCTGAGGTTGCACAAGAGGCTGAAGAGGCAGGGCAAAAAATTCAGAAAAGGAGAACAAAATATCCTGTAGCCTTGCAGTGCTTATGAAACAAATACTCATCAGGGAGAGGAGGACTGAAAACAAAAAAAGGCAAGAGTTGAAAGCCTTAGAAAAGATCTACTGTCACTTTTCACCTTAGGCCACCAATCAGTTCTAGGCAAAGAAAGAGGCTGAGTCCATATCTAACAACTGAAAAGAGGCCACTGCAGGGAGACAGAGAAGCCAGAAGAAAATTGGAGTCCAAATGGGGATACAATGACAAAATTGCAGATTAGAGGGGTCCCAACCCCATGGATAGTTTCTCAGGCCTTTGAAAAAAAAATGGAGATGTTCAAAAGTAGAAGGCTAAGGAGATAAGCAGATAACATTTGAATGGCACAACAATCTCTATTTCAGTGCTAAGGAGAAGAGACCAAAGAAGATTTAGGTTAAAAGCCTTGGAGGGCTACAACCTAGGAACATAGCAGAATGGGAAGTGAATTCAGTCTTATCAAAACTGAATCAAGCCTCAACTTAGATCAGTCTCTGAATTGAGTTGATTGGTCTCTTACTTTACTTGCCCAGAAGAAGAAAGGGTGAAATATCCTGGTGGAAGATAACATCATTTGAATGCTCTTTTGTTCTTTTACAACATAAAACATACAGTCAAAATGTACTATGCAGTTATCCCTTGCTATCTGTGGGGGATTAGTTCTAGAACTTCCTGTAGATACCAAAATCCATACGTGCTCAAGTTCCCCATATAAAATGGCATGGTATTTGCATATAACCTATGCACATCCTCCTGTATACTTTAAATCATCTCTAGATTATTTATTATACCTAATACAATGTAACTGGCATGTAAATAGTTGTTAAACTGTGTTCTTTAGGCAATAACAACAATAAAATCCATACATGTTTAGTATGCATGCAATTTTTTTCAAATATTTTTAATCCATGGCTGGTTGAATCTACAGATGCAGAAACCACGGATAGGGAGGCTAGCTGTACACACACACACACACACACACACACATATGTAAATTAAATAACAATTTAATTAAACCAATAAAAGGCAAGAAACAAGACAAAAAGGAACATGAGAAGGTGGGCAAGTAGAAAATAAATATTAAGGTGATATGAACAATTTTTTGATAAATTGCTTTAAATGTAATTAAGCTAAGTACTTCAAGTAAAAGACTAAGAATTTCAAACTGAATAAAACAACAAAATCCAACTGTCAGCTGCTAAGAAGAGAAACATTTAAATATAAGGACACATAAAGTGTGAAAACAAAGGATGGATGAAGATGAACAACGTAAACACTAACTTCATCCCCACCACTTTCCAAAAAGAAGTGTAGCTTGACTGATTGTAGTCAACATAGACTTTAGGGCAAAAAGCAATATCAAAATAAAGAGTGATCTTCAAAATCAGACAAAATATCAGACAGAGCTAATCAGACAAAAATATCACAATCAATCTTATGCAGTTAATATTATAAATGTGTATGTGTAAAAATTGAGAGATGCAAAAGGAGAAATATACACATTACAAATCAGATAAAATGATATTTTTAAAATGATATAATTCAGCTGGATTTTGAATGCAGCTAAATCACTGTTTAGATGAAATGTATATCTTTTTCTACATTAGAAAAACAGAAACACTGAAAATAAATGGGATTTTATATTCATATTTATATAAATATTTACATTTATTATCAAAACGGAAACGAAGACATTGCAAAAAAAGGAAAATGATAGCTCAATGTCTATCATTAAAAGTGGTGCAAAATTTCAAAGAAAATACTAGTAAGCGAAATACAATGATATATAAAATAATGCATCATGATCAAACAGTTTATTTATGGAATGCAAGGGTGGTTTATCATTCAAAATTTAATTCATGATATAAATTTAATTCATTATAAGAACAGAAAAATGGAAAAAAAATCACATGGTAATCTTGATAGGTATAGAAATAAGCATTTGATAAAATGCAGTTTATTCTTACATTTGCCAGCACACTAGGAAAAGAACTTCCTTAATCATATAAAAAAATTTACAAAGTAAACCTACAACAAATTCCATTATTAATGGTGAAATATCAAAAGCTTTCCACTGAAATAAGAAACAAAAGAAGGATAGCTGCTATTACTTCTTCTGTTCTACTGTGATTGAAGATGATATGAATTTGTATGCAGAAAATCTAAAAGACATTGTAGACAAATGTCGGAATTAATAAGTCAGTACAAGAAGGCTTCTAGATACAAGGGCAATGTGCAAAACCAATCATATCTCTACATAGCTATAACAAATTTTATTTTATCTTTCTTTTGCCCTAATCCTCCTATATTGAAGAACAAATTTTTAAATGGCATGAAAAATCATATCTCAAGGCATAGATCAAGCAAAAATATGTAAGACCTCGAAAGTGAAAAGGCCAAAACATTACTGAGAGAAATTACAGAATAAAATAAAGAGGAATATACTAATTTATGAATTAGAACATTCAGTATTATAAAAAATTTTTAAAACGCCACAAGTTTACTTATATATTCAATATGAAGCCAAACTAAGTAGATTTTTTTCTCAGAAAATGATAAGTTGATTATAAAATTTATCTAGAAATTCGAAGGGCCATGAATACTCAAGATAATCTTGAAAATGACAAGGTTGGATGACTTATATTACCAGATATCAAACCTATCATAAATATATAGTAATTAAGATGGCAGTGACATTTATCATTAGAATGAAGGTTGGCCTAAACATATGTAAATCAATCATTGTTATTTACTATATCAACACACTAAAAAGAACAATTATATAACTAGCCTAATAGACACAGAATGAACAACTGAAAAATTCTGACATTCCTGTTAAAAAATTTTAGCAAACTAGGAGTAGAAGAAAACTTCTCAAAATTGATAAATTTCATCTAGGAAAAACCTACACCTATCATCATATCTAATGTTGAAAGACTGAACACTTTCTCCCTAAGATCACGAACAAGACAATGGTGTCTGCTTTCACCATGTCTATTCAACATTATATGTGAAGTCTACTCAGTGCAATAAAGAAAGATAAAAGAGCATCCATATTGCACAGGAAGAATTAAAATGGTCTTTCTTCCTATAGGACATAATCATTTAAGCATATTATCTGATGAATCTACAAAAAAGCTACTCGAGGTTTCACTTCTGATATGAAAACATGAGGAACTCTGCAGACCTGCTCTTCAGTGAAACGGAAATTTATGATTATTATTTTTCCTTTCTGTGGAGAATGGGGTCTGGTTATGTTGCCCAGCCTGGTCCCAAACTCCTGGGCTCAAGCTATCTTCATACCTTTGCCTCCCTAAGTGCTGGGATTACAGGTGTGAGCCACTATGCCTGGTCTAAAATTTATTTTTGAAACAACAAAATAAAGTTTCTGAAAATGCTCCTATGGGCATACATAAAGTTAAAAAATTTATTCAAGAAAAAATGTATTGAAGAAAATCTAAAACTGAGTAAGAAAGCAAGAGGCTAGAATATTTAAATCGAGAACCATTCCCACCCATCCCCCAGCTCAGTGAAACAGAAACTCTATTCTAGATGTGTGCAACCAAGAGCACAGGGCTCTCTCTTCCCCCATCTCCCAGTTGAAGAGCTATCTTCCTGGGAAAGGCAACACATCAGCATTTCTCATCCAGGAATAAGCTACCTGTTGCTGAGCTAAATTCTAAGCAACTTTGGCTGAGAGTTTCTTCCTTTCCTGCTCCCAGCCCTCACTTATGGCATGGAGACTCTAACTTGGGCATAGCACTGCTGTGGCCTCAAATTCTCTTGATCTGGCTAATGGAGCAGTGGTCCATGCTGAAAAATGCAAGCTGAGGAGACCTGGGGCCACTGCCATCACCCCTCTACCAAGCACTCAGCAACTAACATAGGGTCGTTCATCAGAGAAAAGTATGCCTTGTTCTCACCTCAAGAACTAGAACCATCGCTTAAGAGATTTTGCCCAAGAGAGAAGCAGACCATAGAAGAGACAGCATCAGATCATTCCCCAAAGTAACTGACTTCATTTGCAACAAAGTATGGAGAAGTTCAAGCCTGGGGGTGCTCTCAAAAACAATGGAGACTGCTGTCAAATGCTCTAATGTTTATTGCGGCACTATTCACAATAGCAAAGACTTGGAATCAACCCAAATGTCCATCAGTGACAGACGGGATTAAGAAAATGTGGCACATATACACCATGGAATACTATGCAGCCATAAAAAAGGATGAGTTTGCATCCTTTGTAGGGACATGGATGCAGCTGGAAACCATCATTCTTAGCAAACTATCACAAGAACAGAAAACCAAACACCGCATGTTCTCACTCATAGGTGGGAACTGAACAATGAGATCACTTGGACTCGGGAAGGGGAACATCACACACTGGGGCCTATCATGGGGAGGGGGAAGGGGGGAGGGATTGCATTGGGGAGTTATACCTGATATAAATGATGAATTGATGGGTGCTGACGAGTTGATGGGTGCAGCACACCAACATGGCACAAGTATACATATGTAACAAACCTGCACGTTATGCACATGTACCCTAGAACTTAAAGTATAATAAAAATAAAAAATAAAAAATAAAAAGAAATAAAAGAAATAAGTACCACTAAGAAAAAAAAAAAAGACATAAAATTCCCTATTAAATGAAACAATAGGAAAAAAATAAATAAATAAATAAAATTTAAGGTGTTTACTTGTATTTTTAGTTGTATAAAGATTATCATGAGAGGTTTACATTTGTATGTTCAAGTAATATACAAATAAAAGAATACAAGGCAAAAAAAAAAAAAAAAACAATGGAGACTGTAGTGAAAGGCAATTAGGAGAAAACGAAAGGATACATTGGACATATAGGCTAAACTGTAGACCAGCGAGTTTGCTGGAGAGAAACTGGGAAAAAGAAAGCTAGAAGGAGCCCTTCTGCAGTCAGAACAAATACCAAACAAACCTTTAACCTCTGGAACTATTAAAAGCTTCAAATAATTTTTTAAATGTTATTTTTATGGAGTTAAGTGTACAAGTGCAGTTGTGTTACATGGATATATTGCATAGTGGTGATGTCTGGGCTTTTACTATACCCACCATCTGAAACTTCAAATTTTTTTTTTTCAGAGACTGAGTCTCTTTCTGTTTACCCAGGCTGAAGTACAGTGGCACAGTTATGGCTCACTGCCTCTAATTCTTGAGCTCAAGTGATCCTGCTACCTCAGCCTCTTGAGTAGCTGGGACTACGGTTGCATGCTACCATGCCCAGCAAATTTTTTTTATTGTTTTGTAGAGACAGGGTCTCACTATGTTGCCCAGGTTGGTCTTAAACTCCTAGCCTCAAGCGATCCTCCTGCCTTATCCTCCCAAAGTGTTGGGATTACAGGGGTGAGCCACAGCATCCTGCCAATTTCAAAGTTTTTTGAAGTATATTTTCTTAATGTATTTAGCACTGAGGTCCAAGGAAAGGAACAACTGTTGGCCTCCAAAAGGGCTGTTACTGAGACCTATGTTAAAGGCTTTTTGTATCCCACCCCACCACAGGCCTTTATTTTTTATATTCAATGTCTCCCCCCTTTAATTTTTAGCTTTATAGTTAAAACTTAGTTATAATAATGGCTCTAAGGAGAGTGATTTTAACATAGCCAATGACCAAGTTAATGCTAAGAAACTGTTCCTGCTTCAGTTCACAATGCCTCCACTTCTCCATATCACTCCTAATCAATATGTAGCTTGGATTGTGTACAATTTAAACCTGTTTCTTGTTCGAATGTAACAAAAATAAAATCCTTTTGGCAGCCAGACAAATATCTTCATTACCAACCACGAGTTTCCATCCCTTGCTTGACAATCATCCCACCCATCCCATAAGTTTAAATGTATAACTTGTCAATGAGCAGTGTTTTCCTAAGACAACATACACATCTAGAAATACTTGCTGCCTTTATGTAAGTTTAGTGAAATTTCTTAGTTCATACAAAATTCAGTGAGACCAGAAAACAAGATGAGTAGAACCGAACCTTTCAAGAACAGTTAATTAATAAAGAGAAAAGCACGTTGTTGGCCTCCTAGAAAGACTCCAGTTTTGTAATTCGGAGTCTCCAAAAGACTCTGCATTATAATTTCCAGAAGCTGGTTTCAGGAAAAGTTTTAAATATTATGCAGAAAATGATTTTAGGAGTCACAGAATAGTATGTCTCAAAGGGATCTCAAGTGGTCCCCCAATTCTATTTTAAACAGCTTCAAGAGGAAATCTGTTGGCTACAAGAGACAAGTCAGAGTCATAGATGTCTTCCAATTCCCCTTCTAGATGGATTCAGATTTGATTAATCCATTCATTAAAAAGATACAAGGAGAGAGAAACTTGAGGTTATGGTTGCAGAGTTTTTGGTCATGTGGACTCCCCCAAAGATAACCCTCAGAATCAAAACAAAATATTTTTAAAAAAAACAAATTTACTGGTGCATAACAGATGTACATGGCTTTGGGATACATGTGATAATTTAATATATTCATATAGTTTGTAAAGATTAAATCAGCGTACTTAGGATATCCATCACCTTAGATACGCATCTTTTCTTTGTGCTAGAACTGTTCAAATTTTTCACTCCTAGCTATTTTGAAATAAAAATACATTATTGTAAACTAAAGTCACCCCATTGATTGTACTAACACTAGGTCTTATTTTTACTATCTAACTGTATATTTATACCTAATCAACTTCTCTTCATCTCTCCCTTCCTTCTACCCTTCCCAGCGTCTAGTAACCACCAATCTACTCTCTAACTCCATGGGATCCACTATTTTAAGGCCCACGCGTGAGTGAGAACATGTGATATTTGTCTTTCTGTGCTTGGCTTGTTTAACTTAACAAAGACCTCCAGTTCCATCCATGTCACTGCAAATGACAGGAATTCATTATTTCGGTTGGCACGGTGACTCACGACTGTAATCCCAGCACTTTGGGAGGGTAAGGTGGGAGGATTGTTTGAGTCCAGGAGTTCAAGACCAGGCTGGGCAACATAGTGAGACCCTGTCTCTACAAAAAATAAATATAAAAAATAAATTATCCCGTAGTCCCAGCTATTCAGGAGGCTGAGGCAGGAAGATTCCTTGAGCCCAGGAGATCAAGGCTGCAGGGAGCCATGATCATGCTACTGCACTCCAGCTTGGGCAACAGAGCAAGACTCTGCCTTAAAAAAAATTAAGAAAACAAACAACAACAAATAAAACAGAAAAAAAAAGAGATTTTGTAATTTTCCATGGCTGAATAATATTCCATGATATACATATACCACATTTTCTTTATCCATTCATCTGTTAATGGGCACTTAGGTTGATTCTATATTTTGGCTATTGTAAATAGTGCTGTAACAAACACGGGAGTACAGATACCTGTTGAATATATTGATTTATTTTATTTTAGATATATACCCAATAGTGCAATTGCTGGATCATATGGTAGCTCTGTTTTTAGCTTTCTGAATCATCTCCACACTGTTCTGCATAGTGCCCATACTGATTTACATTCCACTCAATAGTGTCCAAGGGCTCTCCTTTTACTGTATTGTCACTAGCGTCTGTTATTGTCCAACCTTTGGGTAACAGCTATTTTAACTGAATTGAGATGATATATAATTGTAGTTTTGATGTGCATTTCCCTGATTGTTAATGATTTTGAGCATTTTTTCAAAAGCCTCTTGACCATTTTATGTCTTCTTCTGAGAAATGTCTATTCAGATCTTTTGTCCATTTTTAAATTGGATTATTTATTTTTTGCTATTGAGTTTTCTGAGATCCTTATATATTCTAGTTTTTAATCTCTTGTCAGATAGGTAGCTTGCAAATATTTTCTCCCATTTTGTGGGTATCTCTTCAGTTTGTTGATTGTTTCCTTTGCAGCACAGAAGTTTTTTAGCTAGATAGAATCCCATTTGTTTATTTTTGCTTTTGTCGTCTGTGCTTTTGAGGTCTTACGAAAATGTCCAGACCAACTTCCTGGAGCATTTCCCCAATATTTTCTTCCAATAGTTTTATAGTTCAGGTCTTAGATTTTAGTATTTAATTTATTTTGACTTGAGTATTGTGTATGATGAGAGATACGGGTTGAGTTTCATTCTTCTGCATATAATTACCCAGTTTTCCCAGCATTATTTGTTGAAGCAACTGTCCTTTTATCACTGTATGTTCTTGGATCTTTCATTCAAGATAAATTGGCTGTAAATATGTGGATTTATATGTGGGTTTTCTATTCTGTTCCACTGGTTTATGTGTCAGTTTTTATGCCAGTATGATGCTGTTTTGATCACTACAGCTTTGCAGTTGATTTTGAAATCAGGGAATGTGATGTCTCCAGTTTTGTTATTTATTTTCAAATTGCTTTGACTATTTGGGGTCTCTTGTCATCCTATATACATTTAAGGATTTTTTTTTTCCTATTTCTATGAAGAATGTCATTGGTATATTGGTAGAGATTACATTGAGTGTGTAAATTGCTTTGGGTAGTATTGTCATTTTAACAATATTAATAAATAAACCCAAATGCAGCCATCCAATCTTCAATGGAACAAACAAAAACATAAAGTCGGGAAAAAGCACCCATTATGTTGTAATTTTTTTTTTTTTTTTCTTTTGAGACAGAGTCTTGCTCTGTCATCCGGGCTGGAGTGCAGTGGTGTGATCTCAGCTCACTGCGACCTCCACCTCCCAGATTCAAGTAATTCTTCTGCCTCGGCCTCCCAAGTAGCTGGGACACACCACCACGACCGGATAATTTTTGTATTTTTAGTAGAGACGGGGTTTCACCATGTTGGCCAGGCTGGTCTAGAACTCCTGACCTCAGATGATCTGTCCACCTTGGCCTGCCGAAGTGCTGGGATTATAGACGTGAGGTTATGACGCACAATATGGTCTATTTTCATAAATGTTCCAGTACACTTGAAGAGAATGTGTATTTTGCTGTTGCTGATTGGAGTGTTCTATAAATGCCAGTTAGGTAAAGTTGGTTGTTAGCGTGGGTCAAGTTTCTGCTTCCTTTACTCGTTTTCTGTCTACTTGTTCCATTATCTAATGAGGGCATTGTCGAAATCTCTAACTATATTATAGACCATCTCTTTCTCTTTTCACTTCTCAGTCTGTACTCCTAGTAATATTCTTTGCTCTCATGTCTACTTTTTCTGATATTAAAATAACTACTCCAAAGTTCTTTTAATTCGTGTTAGTATGATGCGTCTTTTCCTATCATTTTATCTTTAACCCACTTGTGGTTTTATATTTAAAGCGCATTTCTCTCAAGGAGAAATTTGCTCTTTTTAAATCCAATCTGACCACCTCTGCCTTTAAATATGGGTGTTTAGATGATTTATATTTCATGAGATTATCTGTGAAGTTAAGTTTACATCTACATTCTTGCTATTTGTTTTCTGTTTGTTTCTTCTATTCTTTGTTACCTTTTCCTCTTTTTCTGCCTTCCTATGGATTGAATATTTTTCTTATTACATTTTTATATCCTTCATTGCTTTATTAGCTATCATTTTCAAGTTCTGTAGTGCACAATCCTTATCACAGTTTACCTAGTAATATTATCTCACTTTCTGTGTAATATAAAACTGTTCAAAGGCATATTTCCACTTCTTTGTGCTTTCATTGACATACATTTTCCTTATACATATATTACAAGCTACACAATACATGGTTATTATTTTTGCTTAAGTATTTACTTACCATTTAATGAGATTTTTTAAATAAGGAACTATTTTACATTTACCCACAGTTTCCATTTCCACTGCCCTTCCCTTCTTTGTATAGATCCAGATTTCTATCTGAAATCATTTTCCTTGTGCTGACACATTTCTTCCAGTACAGATCTGCTGGTGACGAATCTTTTTAAATGTTTATGTGTTTGAAAAAAGTGTTTATTTTGCCTTTTTGGGAGGAATTTATTTTCTCTGGTTATAGAATCCTAGGCTGGCTTTTGTTTTCCTCTCAGTGCTTTAAAGGTGTTGCTCTACTACCTTCTGACAAAATGTCTAGTATCCTTCAAAGTTTTTCATCTGTACATAATATCTTCTTTTACTCTATTTGCTTTTCAGATTTTCTTTTTATCATGGGTTCTAAGAAATTTTCTCCTTTCTCTTGGTGTAATTTTCTTCATGCTTCTTGTCCTTGGAGTTGTTGACTTTCTTGGTTGGGGAGATTGCAATTTTAATCAAAGTTAGAACTGTTTACTTTTTTTAATTTCAATATCCTTTGGGGTACAAGTGTTTTTGGTTACATGGATGAATTATGTAGTGGTGAATTCTGAGATTTTAGTGCACCCATCACCTAAGTAGTGTACATTGTACCCAATATGTACTGTTTTATCCCATATCTCCCTCTCAACCTCCCACTTCTGAGTCTCCAAAGTCCATTATATCACTCTGTCTGCTTTTGTGTAATCAGAGCTTAGCTACCACTTATAAGTGAGAAAATATAGTAGTTGGTTTTCCATTTGTTGGTTGTTTCACTTAGAATAATGGCCTCCAGGTCCATCCACCCAAGTTACTGCAAGGGCATTATTCCACTCCTTTGTATGGCCAAGTAGTATATATCACATTTTCTTTTTCCACTCATTGGTTGATGGGCACTTAGGTTAGTTCCATATCTTTGCAATTGTGAATTGGGCTGCAATAAACATACGTGTGCATGTGTCTTTTTTATATAATGACTTCTTTTCCTTTTAATAGATACCAAGTAGTGGGATTACTGGATCAAATGGTAGCTCTACTTTTAGTTCTTTAAGGAATCTCCATACTGTTTTCCATAGAGGTTGTGCTAATTTACATGCCCACTAGCAGTGCATAAATGTTTCCCTTTCACCATATCCATAACAACATCTATTGACTTTTTTTTTTTTTTTTTTTTTTTTTTTTTTTTTTTTTTTTTTTTTTTTGAGTCTTGCTCTGCTGCCAGGCTGGAGTGCAGTGGCATGATCTCAGCTCACTGCCATCTCTGCCTCCCGGATTCAAGCCATTCTCCTGTCTCAGCCTCCTGACTAGCTGGGACCACAGACATACACCACCACCCCCAGCTAAGTTTTTTGTATTTTTAGTAGAGATGGGGTTTCACCATGTTGGCCAGGATGGTCTTGATCTCTTGACCTTGTGATTTACGTGCCTCGGCCTCCCAAAGTGCTGGGATTACAGGCATGAGCCACCACGCCCAGCCTGACTTTATTTTTATTTTTGTTTTTATTTTTATTTTATTTTATTTTATTTTATTTGAGATGGAGTCTCACTCTGTTGCCCAGGCTGGAGTGCAGTGGCGTGATCTCGGGTCACTGCAGTCTCTGTCTCCCGAATTCAAGCAATTCTCCTGCCTCAACCTCCCAAGTAGCTGGGACTATAGGCACACCCCACCACACCTGGCTAGTTTTTGTAGTTTTAGTAGAGACGGGGCTTCATCATATTAGCCAGGCTGCTCTGGAACTCCTGACCTCGTGATCTGCCTACCTCAGCCTCCCAAAGTTTGGGGATTACAGGCATGAACCACCATGCCTGGCCCTATTGACTTTTTAATAATGGCCATTCTTGCAGGAGGAACATAATATCTCATTGTGGTTTTGATTTGCATTTCCCTGATGATTAGTGATGTTCAGCAGTTTTTCATATGTTTCTTAACCATTTATATATATTCTTTTGAGAAATGTCTGTTAATGTCATTTGCCCAAGAAGTCAGAATTTTTTGACCAGTTTTTCTTCAAGTATATTTTCTACCCCCTTCAAATAATCCCATTACAGTTACATTAGACCACATGAAGCTATACCAGAGTGCACTGATTTCCATTTCATTTTTCAGTCTTTTATTTCTCTCTGTGTCATGTTTTTGCTAACTATTATTGCTATATCTTCAGGCTCATTAGCGTTGCTGTCCTTTTTGGGTTGTACTTTCTTGTTTATTTGCATGCTTGGTGATTTTGACTGGAAATTTTTCTCAAATTTTTTGACTGGAAACTTTTGACTAGAATCATTGTGAATTCCACTTTGTTAGATAGCAGATTTTTGTATTGCTATAAATATTTTTTCTTTTTTTTATTATTATACTTTAAGTTCTAGGGTACATGTGCATAACGTGCAGGTTTGTTACATATGTATACTTGTGCCATGTTGGTGTGCTGCACCCATCAACTCGTCAGCACCCCTCAATTTGTCATTTATATCAGGTATACCTCCCAATGCAATCCCCCCCTACCCCCCCAATGATAGGCCCCAGTGTGTGATGTTCCCCTTCCCGAGTCCAAGTGAGCTCATTGTTCAGTTCCCACCTATGAGTGAGAACATGCGGTGTTTGGTTTTCTCTTCTTGTGATAGTTTGCTAAGAATGATGGTTTCCAGCTGCATCCATATCCCTACAAAGGATGCAAACTCATCCTTTTTTATGGCTGCATAGTATTCCATGGTGTATATGTGCCACATTTTCTTAATCCAGTCTGTCACAGATGGACATTTGGGTTGATTCCAAGACTTTGCTATTGTGAATAGTGCCACAATAAACATACGTGTGCATGTGTCTTTATAGCAGCACGATTTATAATCCTTTGGGTATATACCCAGTAGTGGGATGGCTGGGTCATATGGTACATCTAGATCTAGATCCTTGAGGAATCGCCATACTGTTTTCCATAATGGTTGAACTAGTTTACAATCCCACCAACAGTGTAAAAGTGTTCCTATTTCTCCACATCCTCTTCAGCACCTGTTGTTTGCTGACTTTTTAATGATTGCCATTCTAACTGGTGTGAGATGGTATCTCATTGTGGTTTTGATTTGCATTTCTCTGATGGCGAGTGATGATGAGCATTTTTTCATGTGTCTGTTGGCTGTATGAATGTCACCACTCCTATTCAACATAGTGTTGGAAGTTCTGGCTAGGGCAATCAGGCAAGAGAAAGAAATCAAGGGTATCCAGTTAGGAAAAGAAGAAGTCAAATTGTCCCTGTTTGCAGATGACATGATTGTGTATTTAGAAAACCCCATTGTCTCAGCCCAAAATCTCCTTAAGCTGATAAGCAACTTCAGCAAAGTCTCAGGATACAAAATTAATGTGCAAAAATCACAAGCATTCTTATACACCAGTAACAGACAAACAGAGAGCCAAATCATGAATGAACTTCCATTCACAATTGCTTCAGAGAGAATAAAATACCTAGGAATCCAACTTACAAGGGATGTAAAGGACCTCTTCAAGGAGAACTACAAACCACTGCTCAGTTAAATAAAAGAGGACACTAACAAATGGAAGAACATACTATGCTCATGGATAGGAAGAATCAATATTGTGAAAATGGCCATACTGCCCAAGGTTATTTATACATTCAATGCCATCCCCATCAAGCTACCAATGAGTTTCTTCACAGAATTGGAAAAAACGGCTTTAAAGTTCATATGGAACCAAAAAAGAGCCCGCATTGCCAAGACAATCCTAAGTCAAAAGAACAAAGCTGGAGGCATCACGCTACCTGACTTCAAACTGTACTACAAGGCTACAGTAACCAAAACAGCATGGTACTGGTACCAAAACAGAGATATAGACCAATGGAACAGAACAGAGTCCTCAGAAATAATACCACACATCTACAGCCATCTGACCTTTGACAAACCTGAGAGAAACAAGAAATGGGGAAAGGACTCCCTATTTAATAAATGGTGCTGGGAAAATTGGCTAGCCATAAGTAGAAAGTTGAAATTGGATCCTTTCCTTACTCCTTATACGAAAATTAATTCAAGATGGATTAGAGACTTAAATGTTAGACCTAATACCATAAAAATCCTAGAAGAAAACCTAGGTGGTACCATTCAGGACATAGGCATGGGCAAGGACTTCATGTCTAAAACACCAAAAGCAATGGCAGCAAAAGCCAAAATTGACAAATGGGATCTAATTAAACTAAAGAGCTTCTGCACAGCAAAAGAAACTACCATCAGAGTGAACAGGCAACCTACAGAATGGGAGAAAATTTTTGCAATCTACTCATCTGACAAAGGGCTAATATCCAGAATCTACAAAGAACTCAAACAAATTTACAAGAAAAAAACAAACAACCCCATCAAAAAGTGGGCAAAGGATATGAACAGACATTTCTCAAAAGAAGCTATAAATATTTTTTGATTTTTGTTCTGAGATAATGTTCAGTTACTTAGAAATAGTTAAATTCTTTGAAGCTTGATTTTAACCTTTGTCAGGTGGGACTACAGCAGCCTTTAGTCTTGGGATAATTTTGCCATGCCACTGAGGCCATATTCTTCTGAGTACCCTACCCCATGTACCATGTGTTAAAAGTGTTTCCACCAAGTAGAGTGGTGGAAACTCTGGTTGGTGAAAACACAAGTTATTCCAAATCCTGATGTTTTAGTTTTACCCACTGTTTTCAGTTGTCTTTTCCTCATCCTTGAGTTGTGAGGTAAGCAGTATGTACCTGAAAACTTGTGAAGCACCCTCTACAGATTTCTGCCTCTCTCTCTCTCTCTCTCTCTCTCTCTTTCTCTCTCTCTCCACAACTTCTTATTCTCCATGCAGCTCTATCTTCTCCTCTGCCTTATGAATTAATAACCTTGGCATCCCCAATTTCTCAACTTCTTCTCAACTGAAACAGTCCACCAGACACTATTTGGGTTCCCCTCCCTGCACTGTAGCCTAAAAATTTTCTCCAGTCAGTTAAGCATCAGCAATCACAGAGCTCACCTTGTTTGTTTTCTTTCTTTCAGGAATCAATATCCTGTGCTGCCTTTGTTTGATTTCTGCAAAACACTATATATTTGTTCATTTCTTTGTGGTTGTTTAAGATGAGAGAGTAAATCTGGTCCTTACTTTCTTTCTCTTTTTTCCATATGAATTGTTCCAACCCCAAATCCAAAAGAAACAAAATGAAATTGCACCATTCTCCCTCCAGTTTTCCCTATTTTAGAAAATAGCACCACCCAACCATACAAGCCAGGAACCTAGAAGTTATCCCTTTCTCCTCCGCTTTTTCTAACCCCATAATCTAAGCAGTCACCAAATTCTCTGCATTCACATAGTCATTCTTTTCATCCTAGAAAATTGCAATTAATTTGTGACTGGTCTCTCTTCCTTCAATACTGCTCTACTCAAAACCATTATTTATATAAAAGCAGGTGTTATATGGCCTTAGTCCAAAATCAAAACACAATGAAAAAACTGCAATGAAAATATATCTTTAACTTTACTTAATGTGTTTATTGTAGTAGTATGGTTATAGTAATTTCAAAATAGTTTTGTATATTGTAGGATTAAACAAATGGGTAAATGTATCAATTAAAAGTACTTGCTGGACTGCAATTAGTAGTATCAGTGTAAACTCATTGCCATATATGCACATATACATACATATATACAATACATCTCTGTGTGTATATGTGTGTGTGTGCATTTGCTATTTTCCCAGTTCTATCTACTGAAAAATCCTGGAAGCAATGAGATCCTAGCAGTAATGAGACACCTAGCAGCCAGAAATGTGATTATAAATGTAAGTTCCCACAAAAGTTACCATTTATGCTTGGAAAAATGACTAATTCCAAGGCTGGATTATCAAAAGTATAAAATAAGTCTGGAATATACTGTCATGCCATATAATAAGAAAGTACTCAAAAAATGAGAGCATGCCAAATGGAATAGGCTTCCACTAGGGAATATGGGAAATTATTAGCAAAAACCTTAGTCAAAATAAATATAGTCTATTGAAATGAATGATATTAATGTCTGTAATCCATCAAATAAAGCAAGAATCCATTCATACTGACATTAGCTAATTAATTAAAGAGAAAAAAAGATTTTTTCTTACAATAAAATGTAATGTAATAAGTGTAGACTAATAATAGATTTAGAAAATCACCATTTTGTCACCATAATTGTTATTAGTCTCACAAAGATAATCTGTAGTTGCTAAGACTGTTGGGTATAAGCTGGAAAAGGCATAAAATAGTGTCAGAACATCTCTCCACAAATTACATATTAATTATAAACTTTAAATATAGTAATTTTAGAGTGCAGCAACCTGGTAAACATCTAAATTAGCACTACCAGTAATGGGGCAAACAGACATCAAGTCCCTTCTTGAGTAATGTGCTGACAAAGACATAATTAACTCCTATGGTGTTACTTTGAAAATGAATATGGAAGATCTAATCAATGTCATAAAAAAACAAAGAAATGCTGAGTAGAGACACAACAATAAATGCAATGTATAATCCTGGATTGAATCCTAAATCAATGAAAATTTCCATAAAGTACATTTTGGGGATAATTGGAAAATTTTGAATATGGAGTACAAATTCCATATTCAGTATAAAATAGCATTAGGTTACATTTTGTGAATTTATAATAGCCCCTGATATATTATAATACATTTACCTTATTGTGATCATATTGCTGATTATACTAAACTGATAACCAACTAAGATCTCACATAGCCAGTGGATTATTCCTTTTTGGAGTGTCAGGCTGATATATGCTCAGGATTTTGAAAACAAAGGCATGTTTCTCAGCTTTTCCTGGACCACACCAGTCATCCAGGCAGGTATTGGTATTCTGTTACTAGAAATGGGCATTGTCTAACCTTGAGGTAGAGATGCTCCTCAACTTATAAGACCACATCCCAATAAACCCATCATAAATTGGAAATGTCGTAAGTCTAAATCCATTGGGCTATGTCCCAAAAACACATCATAAAGACAAAAGTCATACGTCAAACCATTGTGAGTGATGGAACATCTGTGTATTACTCAATATGCACCTAGCAAAAATCTAGAATCTTCTGAAACCAGACCAGAGAAATCACCTACTGAAATGAAGGATTATGACTAATTTTCAGTGCTCATAAGGAAGAAATTCAGCTTTACATTAATCTCATTGGCCAACAGACTACTGAAGGCACTTTATAACTCTTTTTAGATAACAGTGGCTGAGAAGAAGATCTTAAAAGGACTTCAAAGATCTTAAAAGGACTGACCTCCAAGCCCAGGTCGCAGCCGGTTGTCATAGCCGTCCAGAAGACGATCCAAGATTCTGGTGAAGATAGTGATGTTGTCAGTGCTGTCATCAGGAATATCCGGGGCGTGCTTAGGAGACAGCCTGAGGCAATGTAAGGAAAAGAAAAAAATAATAGTCCTTAATAGAAAAAAAATACATGACTACATATTTTAATTCAAGAAGATTTCAATTAATAGACTGGGCCAATTACATAGACCTATATCTTAACCAAAATAACAATCACTACATATTTGTCACAATGATTGCTTGTGTAGGAGGCAGACAGTGTGGTTAATACTTGAACTCTTACTCTAGCATTGGTATGAGTTTTGCCAGGCATATATCCTGGCCCCATCCCAGCAGTAAAGAGACACAAGCAGAAATTCTGGACAGAATGTCACTGAGAACATTTCCCGGCATACGGTTGGTTCATAAAATTGTGTTGCATGATTAAACAGGCATCAAAATAAAGAAGGGAAATGTTACTGAGAACTTACCTCACTTCTAGCCCAGAGAAATTTAAGTTCACAGAAAAACAGGGTCAGACAGAACCTTGAATTGTATATAGTCTATTTCTACCCTCATCCTATGGAGATAGGGAAACCAAGCAGTAGTAGTTCATCAAATGTTAAAGCTACCAGACTTTAAGACTATTACGAGATGCCTTAATCACTCGCATTTTATACATAGGAAAACAAGTACAGACAAGAAACCAAATTTCCCCAAAGTCATATTGCTAGTGAGAGGCAGGCATAAGGCTATGATCCAACTTCTCTAACTTTCCAGTGTCCTTTAGTTACCTCCTGATTCCTCAATTTGGACTACTTCTGTAAGTCTTTCTGAAGACTATGCACTTTACTAACCACCTAATGAGGCTTAGGCACTGTGACTGATACTTTCACTTTTTGAGGAGGAGCTCGGTGCTGTTTGACAGGACTAGAAATAAAGGCCCTGGGTAGTTCAGAGGAAATAGGAATATGGTAAAAGATATGGCTTTTGCCAAGGGTCAAGAAGCATGGTGTGGAATCAAGTAATGGACTAGCAGCTAGAAATCCTGGGTCCTAGTATCAGGTGTGTTTGTGATTGGGGCTACCATTAAGCATCTTACAGCACTTGTACAGCACTTGTATGTCTTTTTTTTTTTTTTTTTTTTTTTTGAGAAGGAGTCTCGCTCTGTCGCCCAGGCTGGAGTGCAGTGGCATGATCTCGGCTCACTGCAAGCTGCGCCTCCCGGGTTCATGCCATTCTCCTGCCTCAGCTTCCCGAGTAGCTGGGACTACAGGCGCCCACCACATGCCTGACTATTTTTTTGTATTTTTTGTAGAGACGGGGTTTCACTGTGTGAGACAGGATGTTCTCGATCTCCTGACCTGACCTCGTGATCTGCCTGCCTCGGCCTCCCAAAGTGCTGGGATTACAGGCATGAGCCACCATGCCCGGCCAGCACTTGTATGTCTTTAAGTCTCAGTTTTTCCTCATTCTTAACTTGAACCCAGGAAGTTGACATATATATATAACAACTATTCCTAGCATCCAGTTAATCAGGGCTATAAAAGTCAAGATTCTAGTTAAGAAGAAGTCTTAGGAGACAGTCAGTACATCTTCCCACTAATATTTATCCCTAGCAGTGAACAAGGCTCCCATTCTGTAAAGATCCTCAGAAAAAGCTACAGAATAGTATAAACATCAATATGTCTTCCCCATAATATTTATCCCTAACAGTGAACAAGGCTCCTGTTCTGAAAAGGTCCTGAGAAAGACTTACAGAAGTGTATAAACATCTGATTTGAATAGTTCTCACTCTAAACTGCCACACTGTAGCTGATAACCAAGTGAGTTTGAACTTACTTTATAAACCTAATTTAATTCACTTAATCATCCAATGCATTTTTATTAACTATATGTCTATTACTGTTCGAGGTGTTATGATGGAGCAGAAAGCAAAATAAAGTAAAACAAAGCAAGTAATCCTTCCCCTACTTAACTTATGGAGTTGCTGAAATAATCAAGTTATATAATAGATACACATGGGAAAAAATAAGCAGGCTTAAAGAGTCTGGAAACATGCATTTGAGTTTATTCGTTGTATGACATTAGGCAAGCCATATAACACCTCTAGTAATAGCTTTAGGATCTTTAAAATTAAAATAACTTCACACATATGTTGTATTAAAGTTAAAAAATACAATATATTAAAATTATCAGGCTTACTGCTTCACATCTAGAAGCATTCAAAGTGTGTTTTCTCTTTATCAGACTAGTGGTTTATGCACTCGAATGCATTATTTAAGTATAAATATTAACAACAAGCAATTGGCAACCTCATCAGACAAAAGCCATAGGGAAAGCTTTGGCCAGAGAGGAGCTGGAACCTAGTCAACAGTAGACAAGACTGGCTGCTTTAGTGGACAGATCACAAGAAGTGATACAGATGCCCCATTGGGAAGGGGGAAGAAAGAAGGGAACTGTAGTGCAGAACTAACAAACTGACATCAGTATGCTGAGGAGATAAATACAGGTACATTGTCAGGTGACAGTCCACCCTTGGCTCAGGCCACCAATGGTCTAGATCCATCTGACATGGGCTGTAAGGGGAAGGGCTGTGGCAGCTCAACTGATTTCATACAAACCCCTTTCTCATTATCCCTTAACTGTCACGGTGGAAGATCTTGATCCTGGGTAGCCTAATTCAGTTTCTTGGAAGTAGATTCATAAGCTGAATGAAAAAAAAATCTTGAATTACTAGATGGGGCAGAAAGAATAATCCTCATAGAATCATAGGGAAAATATATAAGGCTTCAGAGATTACCTTTTCTAGATGGATCTGCAGATGAGAATACTAAAGCCTTGGACATAATTTTTAATCACCCTGAGAGGTGATGAGACAGCTAAAATATTAATATTAATCCAAAATTGCTGAATATCAAGAACATACACTGGAAAAAAGACAGTCTCTTCAATAAATGGTGCTGGGAAAACTGGACATCCATATGCAGAAGAATGAAACTAGACCCCTATCTTTTGCCATATATAAAAATCACATCAAAATGGATTAAAAGACTGAAATCTAAGACCTCACACTATGAGACTACTACAAGAAAACTTTGGGGAACATCTCCAGGACATTGGTCTGGGCAAAAATTTCTTGAGCAATACCCTACAAGCACAGGCAACCATAACAAAAATGGACAAATGGGATCACATCAAATTACAAAGCTTCTTCACAGCAAAGGAAGCAATCAACGAACTGAAGGGACAACCTACAGAATGGGAGAAAATATTTGCAAACTATTCATCTGACAAAGAATTAATAACCAGAATAGAAAAAGAGCTCAAAGAAATCTGTAGGAAAAAAGTATAATAATCTAATTAAAAATGGGCAGAATATTTGAATAGACATTTCTCAAAAGAATACACACAAATGACAAACAGGCATATGAAAAGGTGCTTAACATCACTGATCATCAGAGAAATGCAAATCACAACTACAATAACATATCATCTCACCCCAGATAAAATGGCTTATATCCAAAAGACAGGAAATAACAAATGCTGATGAGAATGTAGAGGAAAGGGAACCCTCATACACTGTTGGTGGGAATGTAAATTAGCACAACCACTATGGAGAAGACTTTGGAGAGCTGCCATATGATCCAGCAATCCCATTGCTGGGTATATACCCAAAAGAAAGGAAATCAGTATATCGAAGAGGTATCTGCACACCCATGTTTGTCACAGGACTGTTCACAATAGGTAAGATTTGGAGACAACCTAAATATCCATAACGGATGACTGGATAAAGAAAATGTGATACATGTACACCATAGAGTGCTATTCAGTCATAAAAATAATGAGATCCTATCATTTGCAAAACGTGGATGAAACTGGAGATCATTATGCTAAGTGAAATAAGCCAGGTACAGAAAGGCAAAAATTGCATGTTGTCATTTATTTGTGGGAGCTAAAAATTAAAACAATTGAACTCATGGATATAGACAGTAGAAGCATTGTCACTAGAGGTTGGGAAGGATAGTGGAGTGGTTGAGGACAAGTGGGGATGATTAATGTGTATAAAATAATAGAAATAATGAGACTTAGTATTTGATAGCACAAAGGGTGACATCAGTAGTAATAATTTAATTGTACATTTTAGAATAACTAATTTGATTGCTTTAACACAAAGGATAAATGCTTGAGGTGATGGATATCACATTTTCCATGATGTGATTATTTCATATTGCATGCCTGTATCAAAACATCTCATGCACCCCATAAATATATATACCTATGATGTACCCACAAAAATGAAAAATTAATTCTTTAAAATCCTGAATATAAGACCAATACACTGTGCTTTCTCTCTTACTGAAATACTAGCTTCCATGAGAATGCATTTCCATTTCCTCCTGCTGACTGTTGATATTTTAGCATCATTCTTCATCAAAATGTTGAAAACTTTTAAGTCAAAATGCAATGCTAGCTTGTGACCAGTCTGGACAATATGGCAAAATCCTGTCTCTACCAAAAGCACAAAAATTAGCTAGACATGGTAGCACATCTGTAGTCCCATTTACTGGGGAGGCTGAGGTTGGAAGATTACTTGAGCCCAGGAAGTGGAGGTTGCAGTGAGCTGAGATCACGCTACTGCGCTCCAGCCTGGGCAACAGAGCGAGACCCTGTCTCAAAAAAATAAATAAATAAATAAAAATCAATGCTAAATATCATCCCCAAATTATTTTCAATATATTGCTCTATGGTTTTATTCTTTATTATTGATTTTTTTCTCCTAATGTGCACTAAATTATTGTGTGGGGAAGCTGATTTAATCTGCAGCCTAAATAGAACTCTTTCTTCTTCAGTAACTAAATTGCAACGTTTGAATTCAAAGGTATTTTGGGGAAAAAAGGAATCATGGCATGTCAGAATTATGGAGAACCTTAGAGATTGTATAATTCTCTCCCTTCATTTTACACATGAGACACCTAAGACACCAACACCAAAGAGAGAAACTAATTGCTTGATGCTATATGCTTATCAAGTTAATGAGAGTGACACTAAAACATGTCCATTGCACCTCATATTTGCCACTACTGGTTAGATAAAATATGATAATAATAATTCACCATTAAAAAATGAAAATGATGTTACTAATACACTATCTGAAGGTTACGCAAGTTTAGTCATTTTCCCAGCCTTAAAGAAGGATCAGTGGCAAATTCACAGGACTAGAATCAAATGACTGGAATTTAGTTCTGTCTCTGCCACTAACTGACTGTGAGACCTACAGGCATATCTCAGGGATATTGTGAGTTTGGTTCCAGGCCACTGCAATAAAGCAAATATCACAATTAAGTGAGTTACAAATATTTTGGTTTCCCAGTGCATATAAAAGTTATGTTTATATTGTATAGCACCCTATTAAGTGTTCAATAGCATTATGTCTAGAAAACAATTTACATATCTTAATTAAAAACACTTTATTGCTAAAAATGCTAACGATCATCTCAGGCTTCAACAAGTCATAATCTTCTTGCTAGGAGAAGGTTTTGCCTCAGTGCGGACGGCTGCTGACCAATCAGGGTAGTGGTTGCTAAAGACTGGGGCAGCTGTGGCAGCAATTTCTTAAAATAAGACAATGAAGTTTGCCTCATCAATTGACTCTTCTTTTCACGAAGGATTTATCTTCAGCATGTGATGCTGTTTGGTACCATTTTACCCACAGCAGAACTTCTTTCAAAATTGGAGCCAATGCTCTTAAACCCTGACACTGTTTTATCAACTAAGTTTATGCAATATTCTAAATCCTTTGTTGTCATTTCAACAATATTCACAGAATTTTCACTAGGAGTAGATTCCATATCAAGAAACCACTCTCATTGCTCGTTTGTAAGAAGCAACTCATCCCTTCAAGATTTTTCATGAGACTGCAGCAGTTCAGTCACAACTTTAGGCTCCACTTCTAATTATAGTTTTCTTGCTATTTCCACCACATCTGCAGTTACTTCCTCCACTGAAGTCTTCAACCCGTCAAAGTCACCCATGATGACTGGAACAAACTTCTTCCACACTCCTGTTAATGTTTGTATTTTGACCTATTCCCCTGAATCACAAATGCTCTTAGTAGCATCCAGAAAGGTAAATCATTTCCAGAAGGTTTTCACTGGACTTTTCTTGGATCCATCATAAGAATCACTATCTATGGAAGCTATAACCTTATGAAATGTATTTCTTAAATAATAAAACTTGAAAGTCAAAATTTCTTCTTGATCAATGGGCTGAAGAATGGATGTTGTATTGTAAACATTCATCTTGCACAGCTCCATCAAAGCAAAGCTCTTGGGTGACCAGGTGCATTGTCATTGAAAAATAACATTTCAAAAGGAGTATTTTTTCCTGGGAAGAAGACTGCAACAGTGTGCTTAAAATATTCAGTAAATCATGCTATAAACAGATGTGCTGTCATTCAGGCTTTGTTATTTCATTTACAGAGCATAGAGAGAGTGGATTTAGCATAATTCTTAAGGGTCCTAGGATTTTCAGAATAGTAAATGAGCAATGGGCTTCAGCTTAAAGTCACCAACTGCATTTGCCCCTGACAAAAGAGTCAGCCACTGCTTTGAAGCTTCAAACTCAGGCATTTACTTCTTGTCTCTAGCTATTAAAGTCCTGAAAGACATCTTCTTCTAATAGAAGGATGTTTCATCTACCAAAATGTGTTATTCGTGTAGCCACCTTTATCAATTATCGTAGCTAGATCTTCTGGAGAACTTGCTGCAGCTCCTCCGTCAGCACTTGTGTTTCACCTTGCATTTTATGTTATGGAGATGGCTTCTTTCCTTAAACCTCATGAACCAACCTCCACTAGCTTCAAACTTTTTCTGCAGCTTCTTTATCTCTCCCAGTCTTCATAGAACTGAAGAGAGTTATAGCACTGCTCTGAATTAGGCTTTGCTTGAAGGGAATGTTGTGTCTGGCTTGATCTTCTATCCACTAAAACTTTCTCCATATTCACAATAAGGCTGTTTCACTTTCTTATCATTTATGTGCTCACTGGAGTAACATTTTTAATTTCCTTCAAAAGCCTTTCATTCGCATTGACAACTTGGCTAACTGCTTGCCACAAAAGGCCTAGCTTTTAGAGTATCTCAGCTTTTGTCATGCCTTCCTTACTAAGCTTAATCATTTCTAGCTTTTGATTTAAAGTGAGAGCCATGTAACTTTTTATTTCACTTGAAAACTTAGAGGCTATGCAGGGCTACTAATTGGCCTATTTTCAATATTGTTGTGTCTCAGGGAGAAGGAAGGCCTAAGGAGAGGGAGAGAGACAGGGGAATGGCCCTTCAGTGGAATAGTCAGTCAGAGCAAACATAATATTTACCAATTAAGTACACAGTCTTACATGAGTGGAATTCATGGTGCCCCAACACAATTAAAATAATAACATCAAAGATTACCGATCACAGATCACCATAACAGAAAAAATAATGAAAACTTTGAAAATTTGCAAGAATGACCAAAATGCGGCAAGAGACAAAGTGGGCACATGCTGTTGGAAAAATGACACCAATAGACTCACTCAACACAGGGCTGCCACAAACCTTCAATTTGTAAAAACAACATGCTATCCATAAAGCACAATAAAGCAAAGCACAATCAAATGAGGTATGCCTGTAAATATATGTAAAATATGTAAAATGGGGATATGTAAAATGGGTATATATATGTAAAATGGGGATAACAATAACCTACATTAGAAAACTTTGGAAATAAATAAGTAAATAAGATAATAAATAAATACAAATTGTTTTGGAAATGAAGGTTGTTCATTAACTTCCCCCCAAACTCCTGAAAATGCAATGAAAAATCTTTAAAATATATTATCTTTTAGGCTATAGGAGAAAGTCAAGATCACTGACCATCTAGAGAATCCTCAATGAAGTTGTTAAACTAATGCTGTCACTACCAACATCCTTCATTGAGGATCCTGGTGTGTTTACGTTAAGGGAAAGCAGGAGAGGCACAAATGTCGAGTTGCTGACGCAGTTCATACAACATCCCAAAGAGGAAAGAGATTTACTTCATTAAAAGGATGGCATTTTTCCTATACCACATATCTCCTGGGAAAGAGCAGATTTTTTTAAATAATAAAAATTTGGAATTACTGAGCAGATTATGTCTCTGCATCGCTCACAAACCTTTTATAACTCTTCATAGCTAACCAAATAAAATTCCAACACCTAAGCCTGACACTCATGGCCTTCTGCAATCTGTTCCTGATATACTTTTACAGTTGCAAATTCTACTACTTCTCTTTCTGACCAGCAATCACAGGCAAATCAGATTACTCACCATTTCCCAATATTCCTCATATTTTCATTTTGCAAGGCCAGTCTTTCCTATAAGTGGAAATGTTAAACTAAAGATTCAGCACTAAGGATGTCAGTTATATACTAGCGAGGAAATGAGAAACACCTAGAATTCAATAGCACACTTTCTCTTTACAGAAGCTCCTTGAAGAACAAAAAAAAAGAGAAGAACTAACCTGATTTTCGCTAGAATATGCCAAATCCATCTGAAAAAGACAGCTGTTCTTTTCTGAAATAGCTTCTATGGACTGGTAACAAAACTACACAGGCACTGACTTGAGACACACCTACCCACTTGGGAAAATAAAGACCAAGTCCTTCATGCCATCTTAGTAACTGAAAGCCACTGTTTCACAAAAAAAGAGAAATATTTAATTAGTATATGTTGTGAATGATAAAATAAGCTAGTAGACCTTAAAGATATGATTCCATGTGACCATAAGCAGACATATCGCAACTTAAAATGTGTCATGAACCAAAGTTTGCAGAGAAGCAGGGGTACATTCTTCCTTCGAAACAATGCCATAAAGGGTAGCTAGTTTTCTAGACAAGAGTAAGCAGTGCTGTTTCTCGTAATTAATCTGAATGACTGTAAACATACTGACGATGAATGGGCACTATTTTGGCAACATTTCTGGTTAAGCAGATATTAATAGGCCAAGCTGAGAACGATTTATAACACTGTTTATGTGGAAAGATATTTTTGACACAAAAGAAGAGAAAACTAAAGTACTAGAAATATTCTCTCCCCTACTATTATTTGTTATTTATCCCCACACCCACAGCCATGATCAAAGCAATGAGCTGGCCACCAGCTGAAAGACTTTGAATTAATCCTGATGGTTGATATCCTTACAATGGAAAGTCCTGACAGTCATCACCCTAAGCAAGTGATAAAATTGAGTATCAGCCATACTGAGACAACCTTGCCTCCTGACATAATGCAACAGGAAGCCACAGCATCACCTACAAAGTATCATTGATTGTGGCCTCACATGTCCATCCGTGTTCTGTGTTACAAATTCTGCACTTCCACTTCAAAAGGGAAAATGGTAGGATAAAATTATATTTCTTATTTCTCCAGGTCCTATGAGAAAAATGCACTTGCCCCATCTTAACATGGTCTACCCAGCTATGTGGCTGAGATATTAAGAATTCAGTGGCAGAGAGATTACTATATGTAAGTAAATCTTCGTGTATGTAAAATGCTAGGAAGAAACCACATCAACTAACAAGCAAAACAACCACTAATATCATAATGACAGGATCAAGTTCACACATAACAATATTAATCTTAAATGTAAATGGACTAAATGGTCCAATTAAAAGACACAGACTGGCAAACGGGATAAAGAGTCAAGACCCATCAGTTTGCTGTATTCAGGAGACCCATCTCACATGCAGAGACACACATAGGCTCAAAATAAAGGGATGGAAGAAGATCTACCAAGCAAATGGAAAACAAAAAAAAGCAGGGGTTGCAATCCTAGTCTCTGATAAAACAGACTTTAAACCATCAAAGATCAAAAGAGACAAAGAAGGCCATTACATAATGGTAAAGGGATCAATTCAACAAGAAGAGCTAACTACCCAAAATATATATGCACCCGATACAGGAGCACCCAGATTCATAAAGTCCTTAGAGACTTACAAAGAGACTTAGACTCACATACAATAATAATGGGGGACTTAAACACTCCACTGTCAACATTAGACAGATCAACGAGACAGAAAGCTAACAAGGATATCCAGGAATTGAACTCAGCTCTGCACCAAGCAGACCTAATAGACATCTACAGAACTCTCCAACACAAATCAACAGAATATACATTCTTCTCAGCACCACATCGCACTTATTCCAAAATTGAACACATAGTTGGAAGTAAAGCAATCCTCAGTAAATGTAAAAGAACAGAAATTATAACAAACCATCTCTCAGACCACAGTGCAATCAAACTAGAACTCAGGACTAAGAAATTCAATCAAAACCGCTCAAACACATGGAAACTGAACAACCTGCTCCTGAATGACTACTGGGTACATAACAAAATGAAGGCAGAAATAAAGATGTTCTTTGAAACCAATGAGATCAAAGATACAACATACCAGAATCTCTGGGACGCATTTAAAGCAGTGTATACAGGGAAATTTATAGCACTAAATGCCCACAAGAGAAAGCAGGAAAGATCTAAAATTGACTCTCTAACATCACAATTAAAAGAACTAGAGAAGCAAGAGCAAACACATTTAAAAGCCAGCAGAAGGCAAGAAATAACTAAGATCGGAGGAGAACTGAAGGAGATGGAGACACAAGAAACCCTTCAAAAAATCAATGAATCCAGGAGCTGGTTTTTTGAAAAAAATCAACAAAATTGATTTCCTTAAGCTGATAAGCAACTTCAGCAAAGTCTCAGGATAAAAAATCAATGTGCAAAAATCACAAGCTTTCTTATGCACCAATAACAGACAAACAGGGAGCCAAATAATGAGTGAACTTACATTCACAATTGCTTTGAAGAGAATAAAATACCTAGGAATCCAACTTACAAGGAATGTGAAGGACCTCTTCAAGCAGAATTACAAACCACTGCTCAACGAACTAAAAGAGGACACAAACAAATGGAAGAAAATTCCACACTCATGGATAGGAAGAATCAATATCGTGAAAATGGCCATACTGCCCAAGGTAATTTATAGATTCAATGGCATTCTCATCAAGCTACCAATGACTTTCTTCACAGAATTGGAAAAACTACTTTAAAGTTCACATGGAATCAAAAAAGAATCCGCATTGCCAAGAAAATCCTAAGCCAAAAGAATAAAGCTGGAGGCATCATGCTACTTGACTTCAAACTATACTACAAGGCTACAGTAACCAAAACAGCATGGTACTGGTACCAAAGCAGAGATATAGACCAATGGAACAGAACAGAGTCCTCAGAAATAATACCACACATCTAAAACCATCTGATCTTTGACATACCTGACAAAAACAAGAAATGGGGAAAGTATTCCCTATTTAATAAATGGTGCTGGGAAAATTGGCTAGCCATAAGTAGAAAGCTGAAACTGGATCCTTTCCTTACTCCTTATA
>NC_045445.1:2413018-2451520 GCF_002776525.5 Piliocolobus tephrosceles | reverse complement strand
CTCTAATCCATCTTGAATTAATCTTCGTATAAGGAGTAAGGAAAGGAGCAGGCCTCTCTTACTCTCCTAAGTTTGCAACTCAAATCCACATTAATGTTTGATCCAATAAATCTCAAGTCATGAATTTAATTTAAAGTACCTGCAAATTGTGCCTCAGGTGACCTGCAGAAGCAAACATAAATCGATCACTAGAAAATGACATTTTTGTATTAGGCTTTGGGAAACCCCCATAAATAATTTTTCAGAGACATTGGTCAGTATACAGAGAAAGATCACTAAAACAAGGAATCTAGGCACAATGAGAGAGAAACAACAGAAACAGCTAGAGCAGAAAGCAAATCCCCATACTTCAGATATTGAATTTATCAGGTGCATATTACATAAAAGGTTTAGGACCTCTACCAAAAGAAGTTTAAAATATCTGCAGAGAACAGGACATTTAAACAATAAACTAGATGATTTTATTAAAGAATCAAATACAACTTACAGATACAAAAACTTTAGAAAGTAAAGTGTGTGTATTACTAAAACACCCACTAAATCTAAATAAAAATAGATTGTAAGTCTTCTATATTAGAAGAGGAGAAAAAATGATTTTAAAGCTATCAATCCAAATATGAAATAAATAAATGAAAAAAAAACCACACAAAAACACAGAAAGGAAAATGAACATAAAATGGGCAAGCTAAATAGAAAGCATTAAAAGAAGATGATCGTTTCAAGTCCAGATATATCAGCGATGTTTTGTTTTGTTTTTGTTTTTTGAGACGCCCAGGCTGGGGTGCAGTGGTGCGATCTTGGCTCACTGCAAGCTCCGCCTCCCGGGTTCACGTCATTCTCCTGCCTCAGCCTCCCGAGTAGCTGGGACTACAGGCGCCCGCCACCTTGCCCGGCTAATTTTTTGTATTTTTAGTGGAGACGGAGTTTCACTGTGTTAGCCAGGTTGATCTCCATCTCCTGACCTCGTGATCTGCCCGCCTCGGCCTCCCAAAGTGCTGGGATTACAGGCCTGAGCCACCACGCCCGGCCTCCACGGTGTTTTACATGTAAAGGAACTAAAGGCTCCAGTGCAAATAAAAAAGTTATCAGATAAGATTAAAAGTTATTAAAACTAAATTAACTACATATTGCTTATGAGTCATATCTAAAACAGAAAACAGAAAAGTTGACAGTATATATGTTGTGCAATTATTAACCAAAAAATCATCTATAATAACAAGAAATAAAGACTTTTATGTGAAAGGTTTTACTAGAAATAATGAGTAAAAAGGTTCAACTTACCAGGGAGATATAATAAATTCCTATACACCTAATAATGAAGATTCAAAATATATAAAGCAAAAATTAACAAAACTACAAAAAACATAAATGTCTCTCATCATAACGTATCTCTTTCAGAAATTAACATATTAGAGAGATTAGAGAAGTTAGGACAGATATAGAAGAGTTGAACGAGATCAAATAACAAACCTGACCTCATGGAAATACGGAGAATATCATACCCATCGATGGCAAAAGAAAATACACATTTAAAAAACCTCACTAGGTATATTTACAAAAATGTACATGACTATAAAGAAAATCACAACAAATTTCAATGATTAAAATAATACAGGATATATTATCCTACCACATGCAATTAAGGTAGAAATTAGTAATTACATGATAATGATAACATTGATAAGTGGTTGAAAATTAAGAAACACACTTCTAAATAACTCATGTTGAAATAAAATCAAAAGACACATTAGAACATATTCTTAACTGTACAGTAACAAAATTACTATCAAAATTATGGCATACAGCTTACATGGTACTTAAGAAAAGCCATGTAGCCTTAAATACATATATTAAAAAGACAAAAAATAAAATGTCATGAGCTAAGCACCTAGTTCAATCAGAAAGAATAAGATTAAAATAAGCCCCAAAAGAAAGATAATTAAAATATGACCATAAATTTTTGAAATAGAAAATAACATAATAGATATTTACTATCATCTTCCTTTTCTTTGGGCTTATTTTTTGATGGGGCGATAAAACTTGACAAGTGAATTCTAAAATTTATATGGAAATGCAAAGCAAACAATAGCCTCTTGAAGTTTTGAAGAATAAGGCAAAAGGACTTTACCAAATATCAGGACTGATATTATTTTTAACTGGCAAATCATTATTGTATACATTTATGGGGTTCAATGTGATTTTTTTAATTTTTGAGATGGAGTCTTGCTCTGTCACCCAGGCTGGAGTGCAGTGCCACGATCTAGGCTCACTGCAACCTCTGCCTCCCGGGTTCAAGCGAGTCTCATGCTTCAGACTCCTGAGTAGCTGGGATTACAGGCGCCCACCACCACGCCTGGCTAATTTTTGTATTTAAATGTGATGTTTTGATATATGTATACATGTGGAATGATTAAATCAAGATGATTAATGTATTGATCACTTTGCTTACCTATCATCTTTTTATGGTAAGACATTTGAAATTTACTCCCTCATTTTGAAATATAGAATACATTATTACTGACTACAGTTGCCCTGCTATGTGATAGATCTCAAAACCTATTCCTCCTGTCTATTTGAAACATTGTACGCTTTGATCAACAACTTTCCATTCCTTTCTCTCTACCCCACCCAATCTCTGGTAAGTATCATTCTACTCTCTGCTTCTATGAGTTCAACTTTTCTAGATTTCACATAAAAGAGAATGTGCTATTGGTCTTTCTGTTCCTGGCTTATTTCACTTAGCACAATATCCTTCAGGTTCATCTATATTGTCACAAATGGCAAGATTTCCTTCTTCATTAAGGCCGAATAGTATTCCATTGTGTATATATACCACATTTTCTTTACCTATTCATCTGTTGATGGACACTTAGTTTGCTACAAAATCCTGGCTATTGTGAACAGTGCTGCAACAAACATGGGAGTGCAGATATCTCTTCAATATACTGACCTCCTTCTTTTGGGGTATATACCCACAAATGAGGTTACTGGATCATATGGTAGTTCTATTCTCAGTTTTTTGAGGAACTTCTGTATCGTTTTTGATAATGGCTCTAGTAATTTACATTCCCACCAACAATGTACAAGAGTTCCCTTTTCTCTGTATCATTGCCAGCACTTATCTTTCATCTTTTTTATAAAAGCCTGTCTTACAGGTGTGAGGTGATATATCATTGCTATGATGTGAATATGGTTTGTCTAGCCCCACCAAGCTTAAATTGAAATTTGATGCCCAGTGTGGCAGTGTTGGGAGGTGGGGTCTAGTGAAAGATGTTTGGGTCATGGGGGCAGATCCCTCATTAATGACTTAGTGCTGTTCTAGCAGTAGTGAATGAATTCTTTATCTCTCAAGTCTGGATTGGTTCTTGGGGAAATAGATTAGTTCCCAAGAGAGTAAATTGTTATAAAGCTAGGACACCACTCAGATTTGATCTCCTTTTGCACATGCCGGCTTCCCCTTTGACTTTCTCTGTCACATTTCAGCACAACAAAAGTCCCTGACCAGCAGCGAGTGGATGCTGACACCATGCTTCTTGCACGGCTTACAGAACTGTGAGCTAAATAAACTTCTTTTCTTTACGAATTACCCAGCCTCAGGTATTCCTTTATAGAAACACAAAATCAGCTAAGATACTGATTGTGCTTTTAATTTGCATTTCCCTGAAAAGCGGTGATGCTGAGCATTTTTTTCATGTACTTGTTTGCCATTTGTATATGTTCTTTTGAGAAATGTCTGTTCAAGTTCTTTGCCCACTTTTTGATCCAGTTATTTGTTTTCTTGCTATTGAGTTGTTTGAGTCCCTTATGTATTTTGGATAGTAACCTCTTATCAGATGCATGGTTTGTAAATATTTTCTCTCATTCAGGGGGTTGTCTCTTTTAAATATATTTAAGCATTTATTTAGTCATATTGTCACTTGTTTCTTTTTTATTATATATACTTTAAGTTCTGAGGTACATGTGCAGAACATGCAGGTTTGTTACATAGGTGCCGTGGTGGTTTGCTGCACTCATCAAACTGTCATCTACATTAGGTATTTCTCCTAATGCTATCCCTCCCCTAGCCCCCCACCCACCAACAGGCCCTGGTGTGTGATGTTCCTCTCCCTGTGTCCACGTATTCTCATTGTTCAGCTCCCACTTATGAGTGAGAATATGCAGTGTTTGGTTTTCTGTTCTTGTGTTAGTTTGCTGAGAATGATGGTTTCCAGCATCTTCCATGTCCCTGCAAAGGACATGAACTTATCATTTTTAATGGCTCCATAGTATTCCATGGTGTATATGTGCCACATTTTCTTTATCCAGTCTATCATTGATGGGCATTTGGGTTGGTTCCAAGTCTTTGCTATTGTGAACAGTGCTGCAATAAATACACATGTGCAATCTATCCATCTGACAAAGGGCTAATATCCAGAATCTACAAAGAACTTAAACAGATTTACAACCCCATCAAAAAGTGGGCAAAGGATATTAACAGACACTTCTCAAAAGAAAACGTTTATGCAGCCAACAAACATATATGAAAAAGCTAATCATCACTGGTTATTAGAGGAATGCAAATCAAAACCACAGTGAGACACCATCTCACACCAGTTAGAATGACGATCATTAAAAAGTCAGGAAACAACAGATGCTGGAGACGATGCGGAGAAATAGGAATGCTTTTACACTGTTTGTGGGAGTGTAAATTAGTTCAACCATTGTGGAAGACAGTGTGGCGATTCCTGAAGGATCCAGAAATAGAAATATCATTTGACGCAGCAATCCCATTACTGGGTATATACCCAAAGGATTATAAATCATTCTACTATAAAGGGGGTTGTCTCTTTATTGTGTTGTTTCCTTTGCTGTGCAGAAGCTTTTTAATTTGATGGCATCTTGTCTATTTTTGCTTTTGTTGCCTGTGCTTTTGGGGTCATAGACAAAAAATTATTGCCCAGACCAATGTCATAGAGCTTTTTCTCATGTTTTCTTCTAGTTGTTTTATAGTTGTAGGTCTTACGTTTAAGTCTCTAATCTATTGGGGCTGATTCTTTAATATGGTGTGAGATGACGGTCCAATTTCATACTTTGGCATGTGGATATTCAGTTTTCCCAACACTCTTTATTAAAGAGACTACCCTTTCCCCACTGCATGTTCTTGGCACCTTTGTCAAAAATCAAAGGACCATAAAGATATGGGCTTATTCCTGGGCTTCTTATCCTGTTCCATTGGTTGATGTGTCTCTTTTTATGCCAGTACCATATTGTTTTGTTTACAATTGCTTTATAATAGACTTTGAAATCAAGGAGTGTGATGCCTTCACATTTGTTCTTTTTGCTCAAGATTATTTTGGCTATTCTGGATCTTTTGTAGTATCATACAAATTTAAGGATTTTTTTCAATACCTTAATACCAAAGCTAGACAAGGACACACACACATACAAAGAAAATTACAGGCCAATATCCCTGATAAATATAGATTCAAAACCATTCAACAAAACATTAGCAAAGCAAATTCAACAACACATTAAAAGAATCATTTACCATGATCAACTGGGATTGATATCTAGAATGCAAAGATGGTTTAACACATGCAAATCAAAAATTTATGATACTCCATATTAACAAAGCAAAGGGTAAAATCCATATGATCATCTCAATCAATTTAGAAAAAAGATTTGACAAAATTCAACACTCTCATGATTACAAAAAAAAAAAAAAAACCCTCGATAAAGGCCATACATGTCAAACCTGCAACTAACATCATTCTCAACAGCAAAAAGTTAAAAGTTTTTTTTCTAATATCAGAAACAAGACATGGATGCCCACCCTTGCCACTTCTTTTTAGCTGAGTCAAGGATCTAGAACTAGAAGTACCATATGACCCAGTCATCCCATTACTGGGTATATACCCAAAGGATTATAAATCATGCTGCTATAAAGACTCATGCACACGTATGTTTATTGCGGCACTATTCACAATAGCAAAGACTTGGAATCAACCCAAATGTCCATCAGTGACAGACTGGATTAAGAAAATGTGGCACATATACACCATGGAATACTATGCAGCCATAAAAAAGGATGAGCCTGTGTCCTTTGTAGGGACATGGATGCAGCTGGAAACCATCATTCTCAGCAAACTATCACAAGAACAGAAAACCAAACACCGCATATTCTCACTCATAGGTGGGAATTGAACAATGAGATCACTTGGACTCGGGAAGGGGAACATCACACATCGGGGCCTATCATGGGGTGGGGGATTGCATTGGGAGTTATACCTGATGTAAATGACGAGTTGATGGGTGCTGACGAGTTGATGGGTGCAGCACACCAACATGGCACAAGTATACATATGTAACAAACCTGCACGTTATGCACATGTATCCTAGAACTTAAAGTATAATAATAATAATAATAATAATAATAATAATAAAAAGAATTTCTAGCCAGAGTAATTAAGCAAGAGAAAGAATTAAAAAGCATTCTCAATGGAAAGTAAGAGGTGAATTTCTCTCTAGTTACTGATGACATGATTTTTATATGTGGAAACCCTACAGACTCCATTACAAAAAAAAAGCCTATTCAAAGCTGATTAACAAACTCAGTAAAGTTGAAGGATACAAACTACCCTTAGAGAAATCAGGAGCCTTTCTACATACCATGAACAAACTATCTAAAAAGAAAAATCAAGAAAACAATCCCATTTATAACAGCAACAAAAATAATATATTGGTTGTAAATTTAGCCAAGGAGGTAAAAGACCTGTATACTGAAAACTATAAAACACTGATGAAAGACACTGAAGAAAACACAAATAAATGGAAAGATATCTCATGTTCATAAATGGAAAGAATTAATGTTTTTCAATCTCCATACTACCCAAAGTGATCTACAGATTTAATTAAAACCCTACCAAAATACCAATGACATTTTTCAGAGAAAGAGAAAAAAGAATATTTTTAGAAAATTAATTAGCACAGAGGGTATTGGTGCCAGAAGACACAAACAAATGGCATTGAATAGAGAGTTCAGAAACAGATATACGTTTATAAGACAATTGATTTGTGACTAAAGTAGCACCAAAGACTTTCTGGCAAATACAGCCTTTCCAATAAATGGTTGTAGGACAATTTGCTATTTTCAAAATTTATACAAAATTAAATTGTAACCTTTCCCATAGCATACAAAAATGTGTTATAGATGGGTTGAAGATCTAAATATAAAAGGTAAAATGATAAAGCCTGTACAATAGAAATGAACTTCTTCAAAGAGTAAGAGAATATTTCTTAAACTTACACAAAGTGATAACCTATAAAGGAAGCAACTCTTAAAACAGACTGCATTAAAATTCAGATCTCTGTTCATTAAAAGATACAAGAAAATGAGTAAATAACAAGTACATATTGGTAAATGTTTGTCACATGGTACATAATGTTAGACGTATATCTGATAAAGAAACATTATCCAAAGAATTCCTACAACACCATAAGAAAAAGAGAGAAAATCCAATAGAAAAATGGACAAAAGACTTAAAAAGACACTTCACAAAACACGAAGGTCAAATTGTCATTAACTGTAAGAAAAAGTGTTTGCCTCATTAATAATCATTATAATGAAAATTAGAAATTTAGAAATTAGAAATTAGAAAATAAGCTCTCACCACACACTCATTGATTGACAAAAGAAATGTAAAGTTTCATAATACAAAGTTTGACAAGAATAATGAAGCACAAGGAATCTTTTACACTTCAGGTAGGAGTATAAAATGGTACAAACTCTTTGGAGAAAAGTTTGGCATTAGACTATAAATTTGATGATACACATATACATGATGTACTATTTCTACTGTTAGACATATATGTTAAAGAAATATATATTAATGCACCAGGATAATTGTTAAAGCATGTTCATAGAAACACTGCTCTGTAAAAACAGAACTGGAAACAACCTGAAGGTCTATCTTACAATAGGATGAATACATTGTGCTGTATTCATACAAAGAAATACCATACAACAATGAAACAGAATGAACTACAGTTACATGCAAAAACCTGTACACATCTCACAAACCTAATGTTAAATTAACAAGCAAGAAGCCACAAAGAAAACTCATGATTCCATTCATATAAAGTTCAAAAACAGCAAAACTAACTGTATTTTGTTATACATATAATAAAGTCATTTTTAAAAGTAAGATTAAGGATAGTGGAAGTAAAGTGGAAAAGAAAAGGTTGAAATTAGAAATTAGAAATAAGTTCATGACAGGTTTCTGGAGTACCCACAATGTTATAGCTGTTGACTTAGATAGTGGTTGCACAGGTGTTCACTTCTTAAGTATTCTAAAATAGCATGCATCTTTGTATGATAATTTTATATATATAATGTTTCATATTTTTAAACTAAAACAGAAAAATAAGTCCTATGCACAGTTGAATGATAAAAATTTCAGATTGTTGATTACATTGATATATATCCTTAAAAACTTAGTCTTAAGATTGATTGAAGAAATGCAATTAAAGCAATAAGGCACCACTCCACCTATCAAATGAACAAAAGCTTTTTAAAAAAATGCTAAACAATTCTGCTGAAGATAGGACGAGACAAGAATTCCATATATCTGCTAATGTGAGCGTAAATCTATGCTTCCTTCCTTGTAAACAATCTGGAAGCATGAATAAAAAGCCTGTAAAAGAATCCATGCTCTGACTCAGTAACCGCACTTATAGGAATCTACTGGACATAAAAAAACCAAAGATTCAAAAAAGTCATGTTCAAAGATATTTTCTGCCATATAACAGTATATTAGTTAAATTTTTAAAAATAAATTAAATGTGCATACTAAAAGAATGATTAAATAAACAATGGTCATTGATACATCTAAATATTATACAGGTAAAAATTACATTTTAGAACTCTTTTATGTGGAAAAATGTACATGATATATTAATATATTTGAAAGTCAGGATATATAACCCGGAAAGATAAGTTTTCAATCAAAGAGATAGAGTGTCTTGACCAAGGTTGCAATAGAGTGAAAACAGAATGGAATTGAAACAAATATTATCAAATAGAATAACTATAGCACAGGAGTGTTCAATCAATGAGTGCCCACCTGATCATGGTGTATTTTCTATGTATGATCATCAAAGTGGACAAATAAACATTCTTAAGAGCATCACCACTGAATTGCATAACTTAGTGGTCCATAACAATAATCAGTAGCCAACTATAGATTGTCACCTTGCATGTATTCAGATAACCGTGACCATAAATGAGCCGATAT
This sequence comes from Piliocolobus tephrosceles, assembly GCF_002776525.5. NCBI lineage: Eukaryota > Metazoa > Chordata > Mammalia > Primates > Cercopithecidae > Piliocolobus > Piliocolobus tephrosceles. The sequence goes on along the minus strand of NC_045445.1, from coordinate 2,442,248 downwards.
TCACAATGCATAAGTTGACAACCACTGTTTATGAGAAGATATCACTATTCCAAGAACACTATTCCAGGAACATTAGTATTTAGAATGAATACTAAATTTGCAATGGTAAATAAGTAGATATCCATAGTGAAGGAATGATGTTTTCACCAATAGTATGAAGTCACCAATCATGAAACATGTCATAATAGTGCTGGAGCACACAACTATAGGATGGTTATTATTCAGGCAGAAATTGCATATATTTTTAAAATTATGAAACAAATGGATTTGCTTCAGGAGCAGATGCAACCATGCAAAAAATTATACAATAATACATGCTCAAGCACACAGGGTACATGAACAGCTTTCACTTAAGTTTGAGAAATTCATTATGATGGATACTCAAACAACCCTGCCACACAGGCTGCAAGACATGCAACAGTAGACATTTGGAGATGAAAAAGGAAAATAATGGTAATAGAAGATCAGGGAAATGTGGCATATGAGCTAACCATCTAGGGCTTATAATACTTCATTCTTATTACTATAGTAGACAATCATAGTTCAGGCATAGATACACATAAATAAGCACAACTCTACAACTTAAGACAGAAGGAGATGTCACTAATGTTCTTCTTACTGAAGTATATGTGTTGCATGACTTAAACATACACAAGGCATAGAAAGTAGTAGCTTTGCTTTGGAAGTAGAAGATAATGGTATAAAAAAGAAAACCTTAGCATAGATCAAGAAGGCCATAGCACATAAATATCCATCAACAGGGTTTTATAATTTGACCATGATGCATAACAAACAGCCTCACATTATGAATTGAAACTTATGAAACAGGAGGAAGTAGCTATGGTGCAGAAATAAATGGACATAGTACGGGTGCAATCACAAATACTGTGTTATGTGATACACAGAACATGAATTTTTAAAAATGGCTTTGGTCCAGGAGCTGAAGGAATTAATGCAAATGGAGATCCCATGGCACATTTCCAGACAACCATGTTGCATGATGAAGAGGCACTACTAGAGTCTGAAGATTTGACTATGATGCATAATCAGAAAGCCCTGCAACATAAGCTGACCACAGTTATATAAGAGGAGATAGCAATGATTCAAGAACAGATCTATGCAGCCTAAGTGCAGACAGTAATTGATATATGAAGGAATGTAGCAGATGGCAATTATGCAAAAGGAGATCATGAATACCATATGATCGCAACATACCCTAAGACAACAGCAAAATGAGCTCTTGACTATGTTATGAGATGATATAGAAGGAGACAACAGTGATGGAGGGGAAGAATACCTCAGTGCTGGACCTAAAAACCATCATGCATAAGCTAATACGTAGTCCAATACACAGAAGATGGCATTCTCAGTGCAGAATCAAACTATAATGGCTCATGCTTAGAAAATTGTGATTTTTATATACGGTACATGGAAGGGAAGCATAGTAAATGATTTAAAAAATATATAGGAGCAGAGAGACATGGTTTAGAGCTTGTTCACATGGGTAAGATTTGAGATTTAAAAAATACAACACAGGAACAAAGATTTGGGGGCAAAGTAAATGGCAACAGTAAAAAGTAAAACAACACAGTATACATTTAAATAGCAATATGGTATGAACAAATATTCCTGGTGTTTGAACTTCTAATATACAATCAGATAACTACAAAACATATGCTGAGAGTAAGGACACAGAGCTAAAGGATATGATACAGAAACTGACAGCAATGACAGGAAGCCATAAAAAGGGAATTCAAATGAAATAAGTATGATACATAAACTTATTTCAATAACATGAATGATGGCAATCTCATTACAACAGTAGTCACAATTATGCCTTATGCAGAAAACCATGGTATATGAGCATATTATATAACCATGGTGATGCACATACAAGTATGTTTTAGGAGCAATTAGAAACATGGGCATGGTACAATATTTTCAAAATAAGATGGCATGAAATAGTCCAGGAGCAGATAGCAATGGCCCTATATATGACATCAAGGCAAATGGTTGTACAACATCTGTGCATTGTAAAGCCACCACCAGTGCTTAACCATTAGACTATAATGCACACCAAGATAATCTCAGAACATAGGCTGCCAACCATGATACAGAATGAAGAAAAAATTCTAGTATAATAATGATGATGAGGATATTATTAAAAATTTTAATTATTTAGAACTTATTATATGCGAAGTACTAAGCACTTATAAAAACAAGCATATGAGGTAGATGTTATTATTTTAGGGAAAAGCAGAAAGATAGAAAGTGATTTGTATATAATGCAGTCTACCCTTATACATCAGTGGTGCTATGCTACCTCTAATGGATATGGTAAATTTAAAAACACATGCATAACAGAGGAATTAATAGCCATATTGCTGATAGAGACAATAATTCCTGTTGCATAAGTAAATATATAGTCCATTGCCAGACATTCATGGTGTATGAGCAGTCACCACAATAGTCAGAACACTTGACCACAGGCACACTCAGATAATTCTGCAATATGAACTGACATTCAGGATGATGGAAGCACAGGCAAACACGATACTGTCAAAACTAATAAACTGTTATTCATGATACAGAAGATTCCATCCTTTTATCAGTTCAGAAGTAGATGATGACTGCATTTTTACCCAATCATAGTGTATGAGCGAAAGTCTATGGTACAACCCTATACACAATATATGAGCAGAAATTCCTTATGCATGCTCAGTCTACCATGGAGAATGAGCCAACACTTGCACATAAAAGAAAGCAGACATGACGCAAAGAAAACAGCCACATAGTTGAAATTGTACAGATGATCACAATGTATAATCGAAAAGTCACAATACGGGAAAGAATACCTTGGTTTAGGAGATGGCAATGGTAGGAGACACCATGACATGCACTCCAATGATCACATGGAAGAAAATCTACCACTGGTGTTTGAGAATTTAACCACAATACACACCAATATACGTTGAAATGTGAGCTATCAATTATGATACAGGTACAGGTGGAAATAGAATAGTAGTCAACTACTGTGCCATTCTTTCTCAGAAAGACATGACGAATAATGAAATACAGCACAGCAATGAATGGCTTTGCCAAAGGAGTAAAGGGTATATGTGCAAAAGGAAAAACCAAGTCATAATATCAGATGACTGCTGAATGGACAGCCACCACCAGTAATTCAGCATGTAACTAAGGTGCACAACCAGACATTCTCAGAATGCAAGCTAAAAATCATGATAAAGAATAAAGAGACATAATACAAATAATATAACAATATCAGCAAATACTTACCATTTACATGTGTCAGGCACTAATCTAAGCATTTTACGTGTGCATCTTTGAATCCTCACAACAACTCTATGAGGTATTATTATTATTATTTATTTTACAGTTTAGTAAACAGAAACAGAAGGTTGAAATGACTTCCTCAGAATTTCAAACTATTAAATAGGAGAACTGGGATTTAAGTCCAAGCAGTGAGCATTGTACACATACACTGATGGCGTCATGCTTCCTCATATGAATATGATACAAGATTAGAAACAAAGAGCACAGGAACAAATGACTTTGGTCCAGAAGCAGACGGCAATGTAGCAAAAGTAGACACCGTAGCACATGCTCAAACATCCGTGGTGCATGAGCAGCCACCACAGGAGTCTGAGCATTTGACCACGATGCACACTCAGGTTCTGCAACAGAAGCTGACATCCAATATATAGGAGTAGATACTGAGGACGAAGAAGGAGGCAAACACACTGTATAACAAAAAATTATGGTGCACAAAATGACATTCATGGTACAGTAAATTCCATTTTTAGTACAATGTAGACAACGATGGTGCATTTTCATAAATCATGATGAATGAGCAGAAGATCATAGCTAAATGGCATAAGCACATTCATACAACCGTGGAAAATGAGCCAGGGCTCACTTAGAGCCAAGAGACATCTTATGGTAGAAAATAATCGTAAGTGGAGACCTCACAGATGGATATGATACAAGATCAAAACATCTCAGTACATGAATGATTATTTCAAATGCAGGTGGCAAAGGTGCATAGAGGACCCACCATGTAACATGTTCAGACAAAAGTTGATGAAAGCCCTTAATGATATTTGACTGTTTGATCTTGACTTACACAGGTACACAAAAGCACTTTACACTATTATGTAGCATTTATGCCAAAGGAGCTAAGAGACATAGGTATAGCACACAAACTTGCTTTCAGAGAATGAAACCATGCTGTGGTGCTTACTTAGATAGATATTGTGCCTTATACAAGAGCCATGGTACAGGGGTAAACAGCTTTGTACATGAGTAGATGTCAGATATATCAAAAGAGACCTGACACCATAAGCTCAGATGACCATTGCATAAACAGCCACCACTAGTATTTGGGCATTTGACTATGATAGTTACCTACACAATCCCACGACATAAAGTAAAAGAATGATACAGGAGCAGGTAGACATGAAACTATGATTCCCAAAGTGGATATGGTTGGTGATTAAAAATCATTATTTTCTTTAGTCTGGGAGAAGATGGCAATGATTAAACAGGTGAAGTCATGATATATGCTGAAACAGCCATGTTGTATGAACAGCCATCACATCATAGGCATTTGGGCATTTGACTGATGCACACTTAGAAAGCCCAGTGAGATAACATCTATCTTTTTGGAACAGATAATATGCAGAAAAAGGCAGAAGAGATTTAAGAGTAGAGAGCCATAGAATATGAGTAAATACCAAACCGATACACATGATGCATAAAAAACACTATTTCCCTGTAAAGCAGTAGACAATGAAGATTCCTGCTCAGAAACCATGGGGTATGAGCAGACAAGCATGCTGCATGCTCAGACAACCATGGTGCATGAGCAAAAACCTACAATATAAAAGCAGGTGGGTGTGAAACAAGAGTGAATAACGCAATGAGAAATATGCCCAGATGGACAGGGCATACAAATAAAGGAAACATAACACATGAATACAATTTATTTAGGCAAATAGCATATGACAATGATGCTAGAGGAGATATCAAGGCACATACTCAGACAATCATGGTGCATGAACAACTAACACTAATATTTGACTGTTAAACCATGATATACACCCAGATATCCCAACAAAAATAAGCTGATGACCATAATATAGGAGCAGATGAACAAAGATACTGAAGAAGATGCTGATAATAAAATAGCAGAAAACAATAGTGCAGTAGCTAATAGAATACTACAGATGGCAATGATTCAAAAGACCTCCATGGTATATACTCATATAACGATGCTTTAAACACTATCACAAGTATCAGCATTTGATCATAATACACACTTAGAGAACTCCAGAATTTGAGCTGACAATTATTATACACAATCAAGGGGCACAGTATCATTATCATCATTGTCATCATATCATCATCATCATCATCATCATCATAATCATTATCATCATTGTCATCATCATCACTACCTGCCAGGCAGTATTAAAAGTATTTTATGTATAATAGCTTATATAATCCTCACAATAACCTTACGTTTTTGTCATTTTGCAGGAAACTGAAGCATGAAGATACGAATCGATGTGTCTATTTCATGAACTGATGTGTCCAAGATCTCATAGCTAGTAAGTGGATAATCCAGGATTCAAATTCAGTCATTTTGGCTCCACTATCCATTATTGTAAATATGACAATAAATGACAATATGCTGTGATTCTTCTGACAGACATGTTACCAGATTTTAAAACAGAGCAGAAAAATGAGTGGCTTTGTTCCAGAAGCAGATGGCAATGTTGCAAAAGTAGACACCATAGCACATGCTCAAACATCCGTGGTGCATAAGCAGCCACCACAGGAGTCTGAGCATTTGACCACGATGCACACACAGAAGATCCTGCAACATGAGCTGATACCAGGTTATAGGAGTAGACAGATGACAAAGGACAGAGAAAACTCATCACAATAGTGAAAGACATGGTGTAGAAATTAATACACATGGTACAAAATACTCATTCCCAGTACAAGTAGACAATGACTGTGTATTTTCACACAAGTGTGGTGTTTAAGTTGAAATACACTTGAAGTTGAAGTACAACTTCAATCACAGTCTATGAGCACAAATTCATTATACATGTTTATATTATCATGGAGAATAGGTCAATTCATACATGAAAAGGGGGATAGATATGGTATCCCAGGAAAGAATCACAGAGTAAAAACTACTCAGGTGATACAAAAAATACAGGTATGTATGGCATTTTGTCAAAAAGAAGATCAAAATAATGCAGGATGCTCAGATGAATAAGATGCCAAAAAGCATGTTTTAATATGTGTTCATGTCCAATCAGACACCTACAGGACACAGGCTATCAATTATGACACAGGTGCAGATGGACATGATATGGAAATAAAACATGCTGTGATTCTTACTCAGGTAGACATGGTATGTAATCAAAAATAATCAAAAATAACCATGCAAGCAATGAATGACTTTGGCCCAAGAAAAGATGACAGTGGTACAAAAAAAGACTAACATGGACATAATGACTCATAAAAAATAACCATGGTGATTGACTCTACACATTTGTGTTTGGGCATGATATAAATCCAAACGATCCCATTACACAAACTAACATCTATGATACAGTTAGTAAGCATGATACAGAAACAGACAGAAAATATGGAGAAAACACCCATTGTGCAGGAACCAGTGATCACAATTCAGGAACTAATATTCATGTTATAAAAGTTGTCATTCTCCACACAGAAGGAGATCATGTTTATTTTTTACACATTAATGATGGGTGAGCAATATCTCTGATGTATACACAGAGAACCAATTAGTATACACATACAATACACAAGCAGTTGGCTATCCTTCAGAAGTGGTATTCAGATGCATGTTACTATTTGATATTCACAATAGAGAATCAAGTTTTCAGTTAAGGATAAGGTGACAATGGTGCAAAATGACACCTCATGCCATACGCTCAGATGGCTCTTTTGTTTGAGCATCTGACCATGATGTACAACTTAACCACCATAAAATGTGAGGTAATGAATGATAAGAGAGAAGACTATATCACAAGACTATATCACTGTAAATATGCAAAATACAGGAGCAGTTGGATATAGTACAAGAGCAAAGGGCAATGTTGAAGTAGGAGCCAGACGTGACTATTATATGAGTTAGTAACAATGCTGCACAGTGTGATAACCATGACATAGAAGTTGGTCAATCACAGATCAATCTCAAACATCAATGATATATGAAAAGAGAACTAAGCTGTAGTGCTTCCTTGGATGAATATATGCTTAATTTAAAAGCTATAACATAAAAGCAAATGTCTCCAAATGTAAATGCTATTATGGATTGAATTGTGTTCTATAAAAGAGGGGTACTGAAGTTATAACTCCCAGTACCTGTGGATGTGACCTTATTTGGTAATAGGGTCTTTGTAGATGTAATCAAGTTAAGATGCCTTTATAATGGATTAGGGTGGGCCCTAAATCCAGTCACTGGTGTCTTTATAAGAAGAGGGAAATTTAGACATAACAGACAACGAGAGAACACCATGTGACAATGAAGGTAGAGACTGGAGTGATGCTGCCACAAGCCAAGAAATACTTGGGATTACCAGAAGCTGAAAAATGCAAGGATGACTCCTTTACTAGAGGCTTGAGAGAGAGCATGGCTTTACTGACACCTTGATTTAGAACTTCCAGCCTCCAGAACCATGAGGAAAAAATTCTGTTGTTTTAAGCCACCCAGTTTGAAGCACTTTGTTATGGCATCCTTGGGAAACAAATACAGATGACATCATTACAAAAGGACTCTGAGACATGTTTAAATGACTGCATGGTATATAAATATCTCCCCCTGTAGTTTTACCACCTGAACAAAAATCACAGTCAGAAAACCCCTAAATATTATCAGAAAGTCACCATGTATGAACTGAGAGCCATAGTACAGTGTGCTCACAATCATCTATTATTAGAAGTAGAGAGTAGTAGAAGAATTCAAATACCTTGTGACTATAGTCAACACTGTACATGAGAATACTACATTGATATGTTAGTTTAAACAATGCAACATGCCAACAAAATAATTCATGAGTTGGAAATCACAACACAATAGCCTTAAGCTCTGGGACAGGTGTATACCATCATGGTAAATGTTCAGATAAACTTTAAACAAGGTAAACTGCACACAACACAGAAGTCACTGGCTCTGGCTTGATATGTGGGCAAATATAACTAACATATGCTTGAAAATCATGATATATGACATCATAAACACGGTTCAGATTTATATGCATAAACTCTTCTTATATAGGAGCAGATACTTATAATTCAGGATCAGAAGGCCATGGTGCTTGCTTGGATACCTAAGCATGCAGAATCGTATTACAATGACAAAGGACAATACTTCAGGGAAAGATAACCATATAATTATGCAGCATGTCATGTTAAAACAGCACTGGTGTGTGAACCAAAGGCCATGGTGCAAGAGTAGGTTACCCTAAGTCTAAAGCCATACAATCTCTGCAGAAGCTGGTCCCAGGGAAATGCACTGAGGAGTGAAGGCATATTTGGCTTCTATAAGGGATGGCTTGTGAGAACCACACTCTCTACACCTTCTGTGGCTTCAGTGATCAAATAACTTATGGCTGGGCTGAAACTTGAACACTTTGGAAAAAGCAAACTTAAATAATAATTATGCCAAGATAATAGACGTAAACCAGGACTATAGTAGGCATATGGTCACCCTGCCTATGGTCATTTAAGATTTCTCTTCAACCTGATAACCAAACAAAAACCTTTTTTCCTTTTAGAATATCCCGCATATGCTATTTCCAACAGAAGCAGAAGCCACAGGAGACAGGTTATACTTCAGGTAGGAAATGTTCTTGGTCACATCAAAACTCTAGATCTGGGGAATTAAACAAACTCTGCTTATTACTACCCTCTTAAAGTCCTCTTCACTCCAGACTATTTGTATTCCAAATAAAAATTTAGTACTTCAGCTATTCAGCAATATTGAGAAAAAATCTCGAATAACACATCTATGACTTTGCCTCGACCATTAACCTTTCTAAAATGTACTTATCTTTCCCCTATTTTCTTTTTCTTTTCTTTCTCATTTTCTTACACAAAAGGAGAAATTTCTCATGTTTAATAGGTCTCTTTAACTTCTCTCAGAGCACCATTTTTCACATTTATGGATTGGGAACAATAACCACCTTGTCAGGCTGTTGAGATTAAATAAGATACTGTGTATAAAATATCTATCTCAAGGTGAAGCATGTAGTAGGTGCTTGGTGGCAATGTCATCAACAGCATTACTACTCTGTCATCAAGTCCTTTGCTGTGGGCTATCACAATTGACACCCTCTAAGGCTACCCTGACTGTTAGGAATGGCCCAGGGACATTCTGCAGTCTTTATTTGGGTGACTTTAGTTATAATCTCTTCCCTCATGATCAGACCATTAGCTTTTATGTCTACTTGTGGCCACAACTGCAGCCTCCTTTCCTCTTGGTTTCAATTCTGCCACAGCCTAGGGAAACAAAAAAGATTCCCAAGCATGCCCAAGTCCTGTTTAAACAGGTTAGGCTCTGAGTAAGGTCAGATAGATCAAGTGGCTGGGTTTTCATGTTATATCTGCCAGTTGGAGTTTTTCCACCCTTTTTTTTTTTTTTTTTTTTTTTTGGCTCTGCAGCCCTGTTCTGTTGCTAAGGGCCAGGCCCACAAAGGATACTTCAGAATCACCAACCTGTTCCTCCAGATGACACATCAGACCCTAAAGAGAATTGCTCTAACTTAAATACCTTCTAACCTCACCATTTTTCTAGCCCTTCCCAGCCTTTGGCTGTTGTTCTTATGAGAGGGAGGACAGTGTTGACCCGCATGTCATTGGTTCTAAACTAGCTATGATCTCTTTATTACTGCCACTCATCTAACAACCTGAGGCTCTTAGAAAACAATGAATGAAGGGCATAGAAAAAATCTTTTAGGAAACAGGCATATTTTTCTCCTTTTATATAAAAAAGTACAGGAGTTTTGAAACAATTCAGATTTAATTTGCTGATATATGTTTGTACTTAGACAAACATTAAATTCTATAACATACATAATGTCAACATAGGAAAATACCAACTTTGTGACTGCACATACCAATAAATAAATACTTTTGCTCAAGAATTTTTTTTACACGCATACAACCATGTTGTGTGCTCAGAATACCATAGTACCTAAGCAAACAAGCATGGAAGAGAATCAGGTGGTTACCGTTAAGGAACATAGAAAAGAAGCAATCATGGTGTGGGAATGTGCCTCCAAGATGTGTGTGGAGATAGTCATGATATATCAATATGCACTCAGCCTGCAAGGGGATAAAACCTTTACTGTCTCAGAAGAAGCAAAAAGAATTTGATTGTTGGCTTGGAGAAAACTAATTTCTGGTCAGACAATCTGGTTCCCAAGAGGCAAACTTCCTACTCCTGTAAAGACTCACACAGATCAAGACTGAGGAAAGAGACAATCTCAGTCCTAATTCTTGGAAGTATCTTAAGATAATAGAGGTGTGCCATCACAGTCACTCAGGCTAGGTGAGTAAATGCTCAGACACAAGTTTAATCCATGTATTCATGTTATGAGAAAATATTTTACAATTGTTCTAAATTCCAACAACACAATACTTAACAAAATAAAGATTCTCAACTTCAAGGGGTTGATAGTTTGCTGGAAATAAATGCTAATTATTATGAAGTATGATTTGGGGAATAGAGGAAGATATCACGTGGAAGTTTCTCAGTAGGAACTGGTGAAGCTCAGATTTTACAAAAATAAAAAGAAGTGGAAGAATTTTCTATCACATATGAAGACCAAAGGGAGCCAAAGGTCATACTATGCTAGAAAATATGAAAGTAGTTCAGTACTTCTGAAGCAAAGAGAAATAAGAGAAGAGTGGGTAGAAATAAAACCAGAGAGGTAAGCAGAAACAGTTCAAGTGTGGTCTCACAAGCCACTTCAAAGAGTTGAGGTTTGATTTTTAGAGAAAAGAGAAGCCACTGAAGAATGCTGTCACACTAGTAGATTTGCATATTAGAGAGAGCTTTCTGGTTGCTAGATACAGATTGGGTTTAAAACGGGTAAACTAGAATCAAGATTGGAAGTGAAATTGATCCTGGGACATTGAGTAAGAGGATCCAGTCAGATGTAGCAAGGTGATTTTGCAATAGCTAGAAGGAAGACTGCAAAACTCTACAGGAATAGCTTTGAAGTTCTGAACACCCCTAGATTCCCAACCTAAGGGAACCCTGGTGGCTTACTTATTTGGTAAAGATATCATTAGACAGACAAATATCACCTTCTATAGTATGAATCGAGGCCTTTATGTTGAAGAGCTAAAATGGATAACATACAGTGGGGACCTCAACATTGCAAGTGAAAATATGGGGCAGAGAGGTTGGGGAAAGGGGATCTCTCTTTTTAAGCAAAGAGGATACACACACACATACACACACATACATCACTTTGAAATATATAAAATATTTTCTCACATTAATTTATGTATTATTAATATTAGTTTTAATTACTCATTTAGGAACCTAGACGTTAAATTTAAATACAAGTAGGCTGGGCACAGTGGCTCACTCCTATATTCCCAGCACTTAGGGAGACTGATGTAGGAGGATCACTTGAGGCCAGGAGTTTGAAACCAGCCTGGGCAACATAGAGTCTCTACAAAAGATCCCATCTGTACAAAAACAAACAAATAAATAAAATTAGCTAGGCGTCTTGACACGTGCCTGTAGTCCCAGCTACTTGGGAGGCTGAGGTGGGAAGATCACTTGATCCCAGGAGTTGGAGGCTGCAGTGAGCTGTGATCTCGCCACTGCACTCCCACCTGGGCAACAGAGTGAGACCCTGTCTCAAAAATAAAAAAAATAATAAAATAAAATAAAATAAAATAACATTAAAAAGTGTCTCTCTTAGTGTGGTAGCAAGATTTTGGTCCACATGATTTCTGTCCCCTAGTATTAGCCCTATGAATATGTAAACACTACACAACCAAAGAGACTTTGCATATGGAATAGTTGATAATCAACTGATTTTAAAATAGATATATTATCCTGGATTATCCAGGTGGGTTCAATATAATTACATGAGCCCTCAAAAGCAAAAGAGGAAGGGCAGAATAAGAGATCACAGAGATGGGGCAGAAGAAGAGGCAGGAGAATTCAAAGTGTAAAATGTCCTCAATCCTCCATTGCTGCTTTTGAAGATGAAGGGATACATGAGCCAGGGAATGTAGGTGACCTCTAAGAGCTGATTAAAGAAAACTCTGACCAACAGCTAGCAAGGAAACAAGGACCTCGGTTTAGCAACCACATAAAACGTAAGTCTGTCAACAACCTGAGTGAGCTTGGAAGCAGATTCATCACCAGAGCCTCCAGAAAAATAATGTAGCCCTTACAAAATTTTGACTTCATCTTTGTGAGACTCTTTAATAAAAAGACCCAGGTCAGCCAACCAGACTTCTTATCTATAAAGTTGTGAAATGTAAAACATGTGTTATTTTAAACTGTTATATTTGTAGTAGTTTGTTACATCAGCAATAGAAAGATAATACACTTAGGCCCTTCATCACTAAGAGGAGGATAATAGTCCTTTCTTTGGAATGTGTGATGATTTAATGTATATATATATATATATATATATATATATACACACACACACACTTTACAAATTGATTATACAGCATACCTTGAGTATCCAATAAGTGGCTGCAAGTGATGTTATGTTAATAAATTCTATCTGTGCTCTTATGATGTATTTTGCCATTCATTATCAGATTTTATCCTCATCACAATCGTGATAGGTAAGCAAGGTAAGAATTTTTCAACTTACATAATAGATAAAAATCTGAAACACAAAGAGGTTTTTACTTGCTCACAAACCAATTACTAATAAGTATAAAAGAAGGGACTGAACTGAAAACTTCTGACTCCTGGTCGAATGATATTTCCATAGTTTACTTAAAATGTAAATATTTCTGGAAGAACTTCCTATGATGGCGAGAATTTAGTTGTACTATTGGGAGTAGGAGGAATACTTTTTGCTCCAGTTGTTTGATGCCTCCAATGTAGCACAGGGCTGGCCTAGGCTCTTGGAATGAATATTTGCAAGAAATGTAATTTCACAAAGGGTCTGCTTGGAGACCATTGTAGGAGAACAGTGACTATAGGATAGAGAGATTTGGATAAGGCCATGTAGAAACCAGCACTAAGGGACTTAAGAATCTGATATAGTTGTCTGAAGAGCAAAACCATGTAGTTCTTAAGCCCAGAGCATTCTGGTTTCAGCCAAAGCCATTAATCCTCTCTGCTTCCTGCTTCTTCAGCTCACCCACATACCGCTCCCAATAGCTTCACAGTTCAGCTTTATTTCAAAACTCAGGAATCTTAGATATAAATCCAGCATGATATCTGAAGCTAGAAAGCAACCACAGGTAGAAAAGGCAAAGGCTACTTTCATATGTCCAAATGAAGAAACACAATAGTACAGGATCTCCATAAGGTATACTGTTCATATCTGGATAAATGGTGAACCAAAGTAGAATCTCCTATTCCAGAAGCTGATGGAAGAAAACTTATCTCTATTCTGCAGATTGTCCCAACACCGTAAGCCAATGCTTATCCCTACCCAGCCATCACACACTGTCTACATGTCAAGGTGGGGAAGGACACTAGGAAATTCATGGAAATTAGCATACAGCAAAAACAAGATTGTCTGTGTGATGTAATCTCTTTTTGCTACACAGATAAATTTAAGGAATATATTTTAAATTAGTTGTAAGCTTTGGAGCATTTCACTTCCTCTACTGAGCCTCAATTTCCTCATTTATAAGATGAATTGGTCAAATTAGATGATGAATAAACTTCTAAGTCTAATAGTCTATAATTCAGAGAAATGTCAACTGAGAATGAAGCAAGAGCATAAAAGCAGCACTGGGTCCCTATGTAACTTTATTTCCCTACGTCTAAGTTTTACTTAGAATTAGAAACCTTCAGCGATAATGAAGAAATACAACAGATATGGAATTAAATATCATGATAAAATGTTAGAATAATTAATGCTATAAAAAATATTGACTATATAGCATGTGACAGATACTGTACCAAGAATAGGGATACAAATATAAAACAGGAAAAATGTCCTCCTGGGGACAGACAAAAGCATAACTAACATTTACCATAAAACATAATTAAATAACAAAAACAACACTTTAAGCACTGTATTGTTGTCCACTTGAAGAAGAAGCCAACCATAATTTGAGAAGACCAAAGAGAGTGTAAAATTGAATAAAGGAGGTTACATTTTAGTGAATACTTGGAAGCTATATTAACATAAGAAGAAATAGAATGGACATTTTATAAGAGTTAATACTTATACCTCTTAAAAGAAACATCTTGTTCTAACAAAGAAATATTTTTAAACAAATATTCTAGTGTGAAGTCTACAGAAATCGATATTTCTGTAGATAGTTATGTGAAGTCTACAGAAAACTTTATACTTAGTAGTGAAACATTAAAAGGATTCTCTCTAAAGTTGGGAAGGAGATAAAACTGACTGCTAACACTAACATTATTCAACATAGTACTAAAAATTCTGTTCAATGAATTCAGCTAAGAAAAAAATGAATAACTATTAGAAAAAAAGAGAAAAAGTGTCAGTTTGCAATGGAATAATAGTTTACTATAAGATGGACAAATAATACATAAAAATACACTAGTCAACATCCTTTGCAAACATCAACAATGACCAACTAGAGAATGTAATGGAAGAAAAAACCCATTCATATTAGCAAAAAACCTATAAAATTTAGAAATATATATAACAAAATATATACAAAATCTACTCGAAGAAAACTGTAAAACTTTATGAAGAATTTCTGCTTATGGCTATGATGGACAACTTTTTATAACAGACCAACTCATCCACCAAGAAAATGTAGAAAACTTCCATAAAATATGTGTGTGCTTTTGTGTGTGTGTGTGCGTGCATGTGTGTGCGCACGCGCGTGTGTGGGTGTGTTATTTTACCAGAGAGCCAAAGCAAATACGATTTGAAGGGCAAAGATTTTGGAGTTAAAAAAAACTTGCTGAGGTGAGCCTGATATGCTATATTCCTTAACCCCTGTCAGAATTTGCTGACTGGTAAGTTACCAAGTGACTAACACAGCCAGAAACGCCGAAAAGTCAAGCAGAAAGCAATGATTAAGAGATAGAGAAGTGGAGCACAGTTTCCTACAGTATCATAGAGATGGTGAGACAAAAATCAAAGTTCAGGGCTTTATATAACCCAGGTTTTGAAAAACCAAGATCCGGGAGAAAGCAGAAGAGCCAAGAAATGAGTCTGACAGTCTGAGCCACATTTTCCAAGGAGGCATTTACTGATTTCTAAATGGTTGTGGTGGAGAACGCAAGCAGAAAAAAAGATGTTAAAATGATTTCAAGCTGCTCATCAGCAGTATCATAGAGTTTGGGGCCCAATAAGGTCAGTGTCCCTGGTAAATCCCCAAAATTTCAGCTGGAATGCGGAAGGGCTACACAGAGTAAGGATAGAAAAGAAAGACATGATGCTCTCTTTAAAAAAGATAACAGAGGACTTTGGGTTCCAGACAAGATGAAATACAATCATTTTCCCCATTCCTCTCAAGTTTTTACAATTAAAACTCTAGACAAAATACAGCAGAAAATTATAAAAGTTTGCTTGTAAGTGGAAAGGAAAAGGCAGACTGGCTAGGGACTATGGAACTTAAGAAACAACATGGCAGGGAGTTCCCTGCATTTTATTTTTACCTCTCCCATATCCCAAACTAGGAGTTAGAAAAGCTTGCAACAAAGAACCACCAACAGAGGCAGACAAAAAAAAAGTCCCAAATAAAAGTCTGCTCTCTCTAGCCAAAGGACCAAGAAAGGGACCTCCCAGAAAGACAGAAAACTTATTGACAATACCTGCACTACCTTAGCCAAACACCACAAACAGTCCATCACCAGCAGTGGAAGAGGAGGCCAAAGGAGGGACCCAAACTTTCAACTCCATCCAGCAGTACGGGTAGTCTGAGGTGATGATTCCCTCCTTTGTGGACAGAGCACTGGCAGAGGCTGAGTAAGGAGTCTAGACTCAAAACCCTTTCAACCAGGAGAAGCAGGAAAGCCAGGAAATCATTTATTATTGTTATTATCATTATTATTATTATTATTATTATTATTATTATTGGTTCTCAGTGTCTAAGGATATTTCTGTCAAATCACTAGCTGAACACTAAGTTAAGAAAACACAGACTTCAATGACCACAAAACACATAGAGTGCAGCCTTAAAAAATAATTTAGAGGAGGGAGGTGGAGCAAGATGGCTGATTATAATCCTCCAGTGATTGTCCCCCTGCAAGGAACACTGAATTGAACAACTATCAATGCAAGAAAGCAACTTTATAAGAAAAAAGTACTCATGTAAGAGATCAAATTATCTGGTTTTAATATTTAATATAATATCAAGGGAGGAGGCATTGAAGAGGATAAGAAAGACAGTCTTGCATTGCCTACACCACCCCTTCCCTCTCCCCTAACCATGCCTTGTGGAGAGAAAGAATCTGTGTGCTTGGAGGAGGGAGAGCAAGGTGAGTATGGGTCTTTGTATTGGAACTCAGTGGCCCTGTCACAGTGGAACATAATACAAGGCAGAATTCTGCTGATGACACGGTTCGTCTACACCAGCACGAGGCCAGAGGGTATTTACGCACCCTTGCCCCCCCCCCCCAAAAAAAAGGCAAGTCCCAGACAGCTCCACCATCAGCCAACAAAAGTGGCCTGGGGCCCCAAATAAACTTAAGTGACTGTCAGGGCACAAAGACTGCAGGCCTTGGGCAAGTCCTGGTGCTGTGCTGGTCTCAAAGGCAGTGGACTTGGACTGTGTATGACCCAGTGCAACACCAGCTATGAAGTACAGGGCCTGCATCACACTTTCCCCAACTCCAGGCAGTACATCTCAGGGAAGAGAGTCCTTCTATTTGGGGGAAGGAGAGAGAAGAGTACAGAGGATTTTGTCTTGCAATGTGGGTACCAGCTCAACCACAGTAAAATAAAGCACCAAGCAAATTCCTGAAGCCCCTAATTCCTGGCCCTAGCTCCTGGATGGCATTCCTTGACTTACCCTGGACCATTAGGGAATTGCTATCCTGAAAGGAAGGACCCAGTCCTGGCAGGATTCACCACCTATGGACTAAAGAGCTCTTGGGCCTTGAATAAACATCAGTGGTAGCTAGGCAGTAGATTGTATGGCCCTTGGGCAAGACCCAGTACTGTGCTGGCTTCAGGTGTGACACAGCACAGTCCTGATTGTGGAGGCCATGAGAGTGTTCACATCACCTCTCCCCTAACTCCAGATAGCCCATCATGGAGAGACAGACTGTTTCTAATTAATGGAAAGAGAGGGAAAGTAACAGGCTTTGCCAGGTAATCTAGGAAATTCTCCCTTATCTTACTTAAGCCCACCAAGACAGTGCCTCTTGCAGTCTGCAAGAGTCACACCATTCCTGAGTTTAGTGTGCTCCCAAGTGCTGATACAGCTGCAATGACCCCAGGCTTAAATCACAAGATGTATGAGAGATAGGACCAACAAAACAACCAGAAAACAAGTGACAAAATGGCAGTAGGAAGTTCATACCTATTAATAATAACATCTAATGTAAATGGACTAAATTTTCCAATAAAAGACATAGAGTGGCTGAATAGATTTAATAAAACAAGACCCGAGGGGGCACGCCCAAGATGGCCGAATAGGAACAGCTCCAGCCTCCAGCTCCCAGCATGAGCGACACAGAAGACGGGTGATTTCTGCATTTTCAACTGAGGTACCAGGTTCATCTCACAAGGGCGTGTCAGACAGTTGGCGCTGGTCCGCAGGTGCAGCCCGACCAGCGAGAGCTGAAGCAGGGCAAGGCATCGCCTCACCTGGGAAGCACAAGCGGGAAGGGAATTCCTTTTCCTAGCCAAAGGAAATTGAGACACACAACACCTGGAAAATCAAGTAACTCCCACCCTAATACTGCGCTTTACCAAGGGTCTTAGCAAATGGCATACCAGGAGATTATATCCCACACTTGGCGCAGAGGGTCCCACGCCCATGGAGCCCCCCTCATTGCTAGCACAGCAGTCTCAGATCTAACTGCAAGGCAGCAGCGAGGCTGGGGGAGGGGCGCCCACCATTGTTGAGGCTTAAGTAGGTAAACAAAGTCACCAGGAAGCTCAAATTGGGTGGAGCTCACCACAGCTCAAGGAGGCCGGCCTGCCTCTGTAGATTCCTCCTCTGGGGACAGGGCATAGCTAAACAAAAAGCAGCAGAAACCTCAGCAGAGGTCAATGCCCCTGTCTGACAGCTTTGAGGAGAGAAGTGGATCTCCCAGCACAGAGGTTGAGATCTGAGAACGGACAGACTGCCTGCTCAAGTGGGTGCCCGACCCCTGAGTAGCCTAACTGGGAGACATCCCCCACTGGGTGCAGACTGATACCTCACACCTCACACAGTGGGGTACACCCCTGAGACGAAGCTTCCAGACTGAGAATCAGACAGCAACACTCACTGTTCAGCAATATTCTATCTTCTGCAGCCTCCGCTGCTGATACCCAGGTAAACAGGGTCTGGAGTGGACCTCAAGCAAACTCCAACAGACCTACGGCTGAGGGTCCTGACTGTTAGAAGGAAAACTAACAAACAGAAAGGACATCCACACCAAAACCCCATTAGTACGTCACCATCATCAAAGAACAAAGGCAGATAAAACCACAAAGATGGGGGAAAAGCCGTGCAGAAAAGCTGGAAATTCAAAAAATCAGAGCGCATCTCTCCCTCCAAAGGAACACAGCTCATCACCAGCAATGGAACAAAGCTGGATGGAGAATGACTTTGACGAGTCGAGAGAAGAAGGCTTCAGTCGATCAAACTTCTCAGAGCTAAAGGAGGAACTATGTAACCAGTGCAAAGAAACTAAAATCCTTGAAAAAGGATTTGATGAATGGCTAACTAGAATAATGAATGTAGAGAAGTCCTTAAAAGAACTGATAGAGATGAAAACCATAATACGAGAACTATGCAAAAAATGCACAAGCTTCAGTAACTGACTCAATCAATTAGAAGAAAGAGTATCAGCGATTGAAGATCAAATGAATGAAATGAAGCAAGAAGAGAAGTGTAGAGAACAAAGAGTAAAAAGAAATGAACAAAGCCTCCAAGAAATGTGGGATTATGTGAAAAGACCAAATCTAGGTCTGACTGGAGTGCGTGAGAGTGACAGGGAAAATGGAATCAAGTTGGAAAACACTCTGAAGGATATCATCCAGCAGAACTTCCCCAACCTAGTAAGGCAGGTCAACATTCAAATTCAGGAAATACACAGAACGCCACAAAGATACTCCTCAAGAAGAGCAACTCTAAGACACATAATTGTCAGATTCACCAAAGTTGAAATGAAGGAAAAACTGTTAAGGGCAGCCAGAGAGGAAGGTCAGGTTACAAACAAAGGGAAGCCCATCAGACTAACAGCAGATCTCTTGGCAGAAACTCTCCAAGCCAGAAGAGAGTGGCAGTCAATATTCAACATTCTTTTAAAAAAGAATTTTAAACCCAGAATTTCATATCCAGCCAAACTAATTTCATAAGTGAAGGAGAAATAAAATCCTTTACAGATAAGCAAATGCTTAGAGATTTTGTCACTGCCAGGCCTGCCCTACAAGAGATCTTGAAGGAAGAACTAAACAGGGAAAGGAACAACAGGTACCAGCCATAGCAAAAACATGTCAAAATGTAAAATCCATCGATGCTAGGAAGAAACTGCATCAACTAGCAAGCAAAATAATCAGCTAATATAATGACCGGATCAAGTTCACACATAACAATATTAACCTTAAATGTAAATGGACTAAATGGTCCAATTAAAAGACACAGACTCGCAAACTGGATAAAGAGTCAAGACCCATCAGTCTGCTGTATTCAGGAGACCCATCTCACATGCAGAGACACACATAGGCTCAAAATAAAGGGATGGAGGAAGATCTACCAAGCAAATGGAAGACAAAAAAAAGCAGGGGTTGCAATCCTAGTCTCTAATAAAACAGACTTTAAACCATCAACGATCAAAAGAGACAAAGAATGTCATTACACAATGGTAAAGGGATGAATTCATCAGGAAGAGCTAACTATCCTAAATAAATATGCACCCAATACAGGAGCACCCAGATTCATAAAGCAAGTCCTTAGAGACTTACAAAGAGACTTAGACTCCCATACAGTAATAATGGGAGACTTTAACACTCCACTGTCAACATTAGACAGATCAACGAGACAGAAAGTTAACAAGGATATCCAGGAATTGAACTCAGCTCTGCACCAAGCAGACCTGATAGACATCTACAGAACTCTCCACCCCACATCAACAGAATATATATTCTTCTCAGCATCACATCACACGTATTCCAAAATTGATCACATAGTTGGAAGTAAAGCACTCCTCAACAAATGTAAAAGAACAGAAATTATAACAAACTGTCTCTCAGACCACACTGCAATGAAACTAGAACTCAGGACTAAGAAACTCAATCAAAACCACTCAAATACATAGAAACTGAACAACTTGCTCCTGAATGACTACTGGGTACATAATGAAATGAAGGCAGAAATAAAGATGTTCTTTGAAACCAATGAGAACAAAGATACAACATATCAGAATCTCTGGGACACATTTAAAGCAGTGTGTAGAGGGAAATTTATAGCACTAAATGCCCACAAGAGAAAGCAGGAAAGATCTAAAACTGACACCCTAACATCACAATTAAAAGAACTAGAGAAGCAAGAGCAAACTCATTCAAAAGCTAGCCAAAGGCAATAAATAACTAATATCAGAGCAGAACTGAAGGAGACAGAGACACAAAAAGCCCTCCAAAAAATCAATGAATCCAGGAGATGGTTTTTTGAAAAGATCAACAAAATTGATAGACCACTAGCAAGAGTAATAAAGAAGCAAAGAGAGAAGAATCAAATAGATGCAATAAAAAATGATAAAGGGAACATCGCCACCAACCCCACAGAAACACAAACTACCATCAGAGAATACTATAAACACCTCTATGCAAATAAACTAGAAAACCTAAAAGAAATGGAAAATTTCCTGGACATTTACACTCTCCCAAGATTAAACCAGGAAGAAGTTGAATCCCTGAATAGACCAATAGCAGGCTTTGAAATTGAGGCAATAATTAATAGCCTACCAACCAAAAAAAGTCCAGGACCAGACGGATACACAGCCGAATTCTACCAGGGGTACAAGGAGAAGTTGGTACCATTCCTTCTGAAACTATTTCAATCAACAGAAAAAGAGGGAATCCTCCCTAACTCATTTTACGAGGCCAACATCATCCTGATACCAAAGCCTGACAGAGATACAACAAAAAAAGAGAATTTTAGACCCATATCCCTGATGAACATCGATGCAAAAATCCTCAGTAAAATACTGGCAAACCGAATCCAGCAGCACATCAAAAAGCTTATCCACCATGATCAAGTGGGCTTCATCCCTGGGATGCAAGGCTGGTTGAACATACGCAAATCAATAAACGTAATCCAGCATATAAACAGAACCAAAGACAAAAACCACATGATTATCTCAATAGATGCAGAAAAGGCCTTTGACAAAATTCAACAGCCCTTCATGCTAAAATCTCTCAATAAATTTGGTATTCATGGAACGTATCTCAAAATCATAACAGCTATTTATGACAAGCCCACAGCCAATATCATACTGAATGGGCAAAAATTGGAAGCATTCCCTTTGAAAACTGGCACAAGACAGGGATGCCCTCTCTCACCACTCATATTCAACATAGTGTTGGAAGTTCTGGCTAGGGCAGTCAGGCAAGAGAAAGAAATAAAGGGTATTCAGTTAGGAAAAGAAGAAGTCAAATTGTCCCTGTTTGCAGATGACATGATTGTATATTTAGAAAACCCTATCGTCTCAGCCCTAAATCTCCTTAAGTTGATAACCAACTTCAGCAAAATCTCAAGATACAAAATCAATGTGCAAAAATCACAAGCATTCTTATACACCAGTAACAGACAGACAGAGAGCCAAATCTTGAATTAACTCCCAATCACAATAGCTTCAAAGAGAATAAAATATCTAGAAATCCAACTTACAAGGGATGTAAAGGACCTCTTCAAGGAGAACTACAAACCACTGCTCAGTGAAATAAAAGAGAACACAAACAAAGAGAAGAACATACCATGCTCATGAATAGGAAGAATCAATATTGTGAAAATGGCCATACTGCCCAAGGTAATTTATAGATTCAATGCCATCCCCATTAAGCTACCAATGACTTTCTTCACAGAATTGGAAAAAACTGCTTTAAAGTTCATATAGAACCAAAAAAGACCCCACATTGCCAAGACAATCCTAAGTCAAAAGAACAAAGCTGGAGGCATCACACTATCTGACTTCAAACTATTCTGCAAGGCTACAGTAACCAAAACAGCATAGTACTGGTACCAAAACAGAGATAGAGACCAATGGAACAGAACAGAGCCCTCAGAAATAATACCACACATCTACAGCCATCTGATCTTTGATAAACCTGAGAAAAACAAGAAATGGGGAAAGGATTCCCTATTTAATAAATGGTGCTGGGAAAATTGGCTAGCCATAAGTAGAAAGCTGAAACTGGATCCTTTCCTTACTCCTTATATGAAAATTAATTCAAGATGGATTAGAGAATTAAATGTTAGACCTAAAACCATAAAAACCCTACAGGAAAACCTAGGTAATACCATTCAGGACATAGGTATGGGCAAGGACTTCATGTCTAAAACACCAAAAGCAACGGCAACAAAAGCCAAATTTGACAAATGGGATCTAATTAAACTAAAGAGCTTCTGCACAGCAAAAGAAACTACCATCAGAGTGAACAGGCAACCTATAGAATGGGAAAAAATTTTTGCAATCTACTCATCTGACAAAGGGCTAATATCCAGAGCCTATAAAGAACTCAAACAAATTTACAAGAAAAAAACAAACAACCCCATCAAAAAGTGGGCAAAGGATATGAACAGACATTTCTCAAAAGAAGACATTCATACAGCAAACAGACACATGAAAAAATGCTCATCATCACTCGCCATCAGAGAAATGCAAATCAAAACCACAATGAGATACCATCTCACACCAGTTAGAATGGCAATCATTAAAAAATCAGGAAACAACAGGTGTTGGAGAGGATGTGGAGAAATAGGAACACTTTTACACTGTTGGTGGGACTGTAAACTAGTTCAACCATTGTGGAAACAGTGTGACGATTCCTCAAGGATCTAGAACTAGAAATACCATTTGACCCAGCCATCCCATTACTGGGGATATACCCAAAGGATTATAAGTCATGTTGCTATAAAGACTCATGCACACGTATGTTTATTGCAGCACTATTCACAATAGCAAAGACTTGGAATCAACCCAAATGTCCATCAGTGACAGACTGGATTAAGAAAATGTGGCACATATACACCATGGAATATTATGCAGCCATAAAAAAGGATGAGTTCCTGTCCTTTGTGGGGACATGGATGCAGCTGGAAACCATCATTCTCAGCAAACTATCACAAGAACAGAAAACCAAATACCACATGTTCTCACTCATAGGTGGGAATTGAACAATGAGATCACTTGGACACAGGAAGGGGAACATCACACACCAGGTCCTATTGTGGGGAGGGGATGGGGGGAGGAATAGCATTAGGAGATATAACTAATGTAAATGTCGAGTTAATGGGTGCAGCACACCAACATGGCACAAGTATACATATGTAACAAACCTGCACATTGTGCACATGTACCCTAGAACTTAACGTATAATAAAAAACAAAACGTATAAAAAAAAAAAAAAGAAAACAAGACCCAACTCTATGTTATCTGTAAGAAATTCACTTCACCTTAGAGACACATACAGAAAGAAAAGAAAAAAAGGATGGAAAAAGATATTCCATGCAAGTGGAAACCCAAAACAGAAGGATTAGCTATCTTATAGCTAATAGATCAAAGCTAATATATCTTATAGATCAAATAGATTTCAAGACAAAAAAAAAACTATAAAAAGAGAAAAGGAAGGTAATTATATGATAATAAAGGGGTCAGCTCAATAAGAGGATATTACAATTTTAATATCTATGCACCTAACACTGGAATATATATATATACACACACACACACACACACATATATATATACATATATATATGGCAAACGTTATTAGAGCTAAAGAGCAAGATAGACTGTAACGCAATAATAGCTGGGGACAACTACTTCCCACTTTCAGCATTGAACAGATCATCCAGACAGAAAATCAAGAAAGAAACATCCAAGGTAATCAGCACTATAGAACAACTGGACATAATAGACATTTGCAAAATATTTTATCCAATAGCTGGAGAACAAACCTTCTTCTCCTAAGCACACGGAACATTCTCAAGGATAGACCATATGTTAGACAACAAAGCAAGTCTCAAAAAGAAAAAAAAAAAATACATAAACTATCTTTTTTTTCCATTCACATGGAATATAACTAGAAATTAATAACAAGAGGAATTTTGGAAGTATACAAACACATGAAAACTAAATAATATGTTCCTGAATGACCACTGGGCCAATAAACAAAGTAAGAAGAACTTTTTTTTTTTTAATTCTTGAAACAAATGAAAATGAACACACAATATATCAAAGCCTATGGGGCAATACAAAGAAAGAATTTTTTAGCATAAACACCTAGATTGAAAAGGTAGAAAAGCTACAAATAAATAACCTAATGCTTCATCTTAAAAACTAGAAAAGGAAGAGCAAAACAAACTCAAAGTTAGTACAAGAAAGGAAATAATAAAGAGCAGAGCAGAAATAAATGATATTGACACTAAAAAAATACAAAAGATCACCAAAATGAAAAGTTGTTTTATAAAAAATAAACAAAATCAATATTTTCCCCAACTAACTTACAAAAAAAAGAAAAGATTCAAATGAATAAAATCAGAGATGAAAAAGGAGACATTACAAATAATATCACAGAAATTAAAAGGATTATTAGAGATTATTATGTGCAACTAATATGCCAATAAATTGGAAAACCTAGAAGAAATTGATAAATTTCTAGACACGTACAACCTACAAAGGTTGAACCATGAAGAAATCCAAAAGCTGAATAGATCAATAAAAAGTAATGAGATAGAAGCAGTAATAAAATGTCTTCCATCAAAGTAAAGCTCAGAACCTGATGGCTTCACTGCCGAATTGTATCAAACATTTAAAGAAGAACTAATATCAATTCTACTGAAACTATCCCCCAAAAATGGAGAGGGAATACTTCCAAACTCATTCTATGAGGCCAGTATTACACCGATACCAAAACCAGAGGAAGACACAACAACGACAACAAACTGCAGGCCAACATCGCTAATGAACATAGATGCTAAAATCCTCAACAAAATACTAGTAAGCTGAATTCAACAACACATTAAAAAGATCACTTATCATGACCAAGTGAGATGAGTCAGGAATAAAAGGATGTTTGAACATATGCAAACCAATCAGTGTGATACATTATTATCAATAGAATGAAAGACAAAAACCATATGATCAATTCAATTGATGCCAAAAAAAGACAAAAGCATCCAATAAAATTCAACATCCCTTCATGACAAAACTCTCAAAATCTGGGTACTGAAAGAACATATCTCAACATGATAAAAGCCATATATGACAAACCCACACTAGTGTCATACTGAGCAGGGAAAAAACACAAAGTCTTTCCTCTAACATCTGGAACAAAAGAAGAATGCTCACTTTTGCCACTTTTATTCAACATAGTACTGGAAGTCCTAGCCAAAGCAATTAGACAAGAGAAACAAATAAGGGGCATACAAACTGGGAAAGAAGAAGTCAAATCATCCTTTTTTGCAGATATAATCTTATATTGTTAAAAACCAAAAGATTCTACCAAAAAACTATTATAACTGATTTTTAAAAACTCAGTAAAGTTGCAGGATACTAAATCATCATGCAAAAATTAGTAGCATGTTTATATGTCAACAGTGGACAACCTGAAAAAGAAACAAAGAAAGTAATCCCATTTAAAATAGCAACAAATAAAATAAAATACCTAGAAATAAAGTTAAACAAAAAATGAAAGAAATCTACAATGAAAACTCAAAATGTTGATGTAAGAAATTGAACCGGACAAAAAAATGGAAAGGTAGTTCATGGATTTTAGAAGAATCAATACTGTTAAAATGTCCATTCTATGCAATCCACAGATTCAATGTAGTCCCTATCAAAATGCCAAAGATATTCTTCACAGAAATAGAAAAAATAGTCCTAAATGTATATGGAACCACAACCACTAAGAACCAGGAGAAGCCAAAGCCATCCTGAGGGGGAAAAAAAAAACCTGGAGAAATCATATTACCTGACTTTAAATTATACTGCAAAGGTAACTAAAGTAGCATGGCCCTGGCATAAAAACAGACATATAGACAAATGGAATAGAATAGATAAATCAGATATAAATCCATGCATTTGTGGCCAATTCATTTTTGACAAAGGTGCCAAGAACTTACACTGGGACAAGGACAACCCCTTCAATATATGTTGCTGAGAAAACTGGATATCCAATATGCAGAAGAATGAAATACAACCCCTGCTTCTCACCATACATAAAAATAAAATTGGCCAGGCATGGTGGCTCATGCCTGTAATTCCAGTGCTTTGGGAAGCTGAAGCAGGAAGATAGCTTGAGGCCTGGCGTTTGAGATCAGCCTAGGTAACATAGTGAGACCCTATCTCTACAAAAAAATAATTTTAAAAAAATTATACAGGCATGGTGGCACATGCCTGTAGTTTCTGCTATTTAGGAGGTTCACTCTTGTCTAGGAGTTTGAGGTTATAGTGAGCTATGATTGCACCACTGCACTCCAGCCAGAGTGACAGAATTATACCCTGTTTCTAAAGAAAGAATCAATCAGTCATATCAAAATGGATTAAAAACTTAAATCTAAGATATGAAACTATAAAACTATTGAAAGAAAACATTAGGGAAACACTCCAGGACATTGGTCTGGGGAAAGATTTATTAACTAAGACCTCAAAAGCACAGGCAAACAAAGCAAAAATGGACAAATGGGGTCACATAAAGCCAAAAGTCTACACAGCAAAGAAAACAATCAAAAAAGAGGCCACTTGTAAAATAGAAGAAAATATCTGCAAACTACCCATGTGAAAAGAGATTAATAACCAGAATATACAAGGAGCCCAAACAACTCAATACCAAAAAAATCTGATTTAAAAATGAACAAAAGACAGGCAATAATGAATGCTGACAAAAATGTGGAGAAAAGGCAACCCTCATACACTGTTGGTGGAAAGGTAAATTAGTACAGCCACTATGGAGAGCAGTACAAAGCTTCCTCAAAAAAATAAAAAGAGAACTATCATATGACCTAGCAATCCCACTGTTGGTTATGTATCCAAAAAAAGGAAATCAATCTATCAAAGAGATATCTGCACTGTTATGTTTCTTGCAGCTCCATTAACAATAGGCAAAATAGAGAATCAACCTAAAGTCCATCAATGAATAAATGGGTAAAGGAAATGTGGGACATATACACAATGGAATATTATTTGTCATAAAAAAGAATGAAATCGTGTCATTTGCAAAAACATGGATGCAACTGGAGGACATTATTCATTATGTTAACTGAACTAAGCCAGGCATGAAAACAAAAACTTTGCAAGTTCTCACTCATTTATGAGAATTAAAAATTTTTAAAAAATGAACTCATCAACATAGAGAGTAGAATGAGGGTTATCAGAGGCAGGGAAGGGTTATGGGGGGAAGGATAAAGAAGGAATGGTTATTGAGCACAAATATACAGTTAGAAGGAACAAAGGTAGTATTTGATAGTACAAAAGGGTGAATATAGTAAACAATAATTTATCGTGTATTTTTAAATAAAAAAAGGGAAATTGGAATGTTCCTAACACAAAGAAATGAAAAATGCTTGAGGTGATGGGTACCCCAGTTATGCCATTAGATCAATACACATTGTATGCCTGCATCAAGACATCACATGTACCCCATAAATATGTGTAACTATCATGTAGCCATAATAATTAACAACAAATTTTATATTTAAAAAACAAAAACATCACATATACTCCATCAACATATAGAACTATTATGTACCCATAATTATTTCAAATAAAAATTTTAATAAAAATTTAAATAAATTATTTAGAAAAAATTGTTAAACAAACAAGATCACAGAAAAAAATAGTAACCAATCCTGGGGAGGCGGGAAAAATTAATCTCCAGAGTGATACAGTATAATACTCAAAATGAATATTATTCCAAAAACATTTCCCCAAAGAAGATATACAAATCACACAAAAATGCAAGAAAATATGTGCCATTCACAGCAAAAAAGAAAATTAATAGAAACTGTCCCTGGACAAAACTAAGACATTAGACTCACTAGGAAGGGACTTCAAATAAACTGTTTTAAAAATGTTCAAAGAGCTAAAGAAAACCATGAGCAAAGACTAGAGGAAACCAGAAGAAAAATGTCTCACCAAATAGAAATTATCAATATGAAACAGAAATTATAAAAAGGAATGAAGGCTGCATGTGGTGACTCACATCTGTAATCTCAGCACTTGGGAAGGCCAAGGCGGGAAGATCGCTTGCATCCAGGAGTTCAAGACCAGCCTGGGTAATATAGTGAGACACTGTATCTACAAAATTAAAAAATACGAAATTAGCTGGGCATGGTGTTGTGTGCCTGTAGTCCAAGCTACTTGGGAGGCTAAGGTGGGAGGATCACTTGAGCCTAGCAGATGGAGGTTGCAGTGAGCCATGATCGTGCCACTGAACTCAAGCCTGGGTGACAGAGTGAGACCCTGTCTCAAAAACGAACAACAACCAAAATAAAGAAGTAGTAAAAAAAAAAAAAGAACCAAATAAAAATTCTGAAGTTAAAAAGCACAAAAACTTAACCCTAGAAGAAAACCTAGGCAATACCATTCAGGACATAGGCATGGGCAAGGACTTCATGTCTAAAACACCAAAAGCAA
>NC_045445.1:2410588-2412618 GCF_002776525.5 Piliocolobus tephrosceles | reverse complement strand
GGAGCAAGATGGCCAAATAGGAACAGCTCCAGTCTCCAGCTCCCAGTGCGAGCGACACAGAAGACAGGTGATTTCTGCATTTTCAACTGAGGTACTGGTTTTATCTCACTAGGGAGTGCCGGACAATCGGTGCTGGTCAGCTGTTGCAGCCCGACCAGCAAGAGCTGAAGAAGGGGAGGCATCGCCTCACCTGGGAAAGGCAAGGGGGAAGGGAATCCCTTTTCCTAGCCAGGGGAACTGAGACACACAACACCTGGAAAATCGGGTAACTCCCACCCCAATACTGCGCTTTAAGCAAACGGGCACACCAGGAGATTATATCCCACACCTGGCCAGGAGGGTCCCACGCCCACGGAGCCTCCCTCATTGCTAGCACAGCAGTCTGAGATCTAAGGGCAAGGCAGCAGCGAGGCTGGGGGAGGGGCACCCGCCATTGCTGAGGCTTAAGTAGGTAAACAAAGCCCTGGGAAGATCTAACTGGGTGGAGCTCACAGCAGCTCTAGGAGGCCTACCAGTCTCTGTAGACTCCACCTCTGGGGACAGGGCACAGCTAAACAACAACAACAACAACAACAACAACAACAACATCAGCAGAAACCTCTGCAGACGCAAACAACTCTGACAGCTTTGAAGAGAGCAGTGGATCTCCCAACACGGAGGTTGAGATCTGAGAACGGACAGACTGCCTGCTCAAGTGGGTCCCTGAACCCTGAGTAGCCTAACTGGGAGACATCCTCCACTAGGGGCAGACCGACACTCCACACCTCACACGGTGGAGTACACCCCTGAGAGGAAGCTTCCAAAGCAAGAATCAGACAGGTACACTCGCTGTTCAGCAGTATTCTATCTTCTGCAGCCTCTGCTGCTGACACCCAGGCAAACAGGGTCTGGAGTGGACCTCAAGCAATCTCCAACAGACCTACAGCTGAAGGTCCTGACTGTTAGAAGGAAACCTAAGAAACAGGAAGGACACCCACACCAAAATCCCATCAGTACGTCACCATCATTAATGACCAGAGGCAAATAAAACCACAAAGATGGGGAAAAAGCAGGGCAGAAAAGCTGGAAATTCAAAGAATAAGAGCGCATCTCCCCCTCCAAAGGAACGCAGCTCATCACCAGCAACGGATCAAAGCTGGACGGAGAATGACTTTGACGAGACGAGAGAAGAAGCCTTCAGACCATCAAACTTCTCAGAGCTAAAGGAGGAATTACATACCCAGTGCAAAGAAACTAAAAATCTTGAAAAAAGAGTGGAAGAATTGATAACCAGAATAATTAATGCAGAGAAGGCCATAAACGAACTGACAGAGATGAAAACCATGACACGAGAAATACGTGACAAATGCACAAGCTTCAGTAACCGACTCAATCAACTGGAAGAAAGAGTATCAGCGATTGAGGATCAAATGAATGAAATGAAGCAAGAAGAGAAGTCTAAAGAAAAAAGAAGAAAAAGAAATGAACAAAGCCTGCAAGAAGTATGGGATTATGTAAAAAGACCAGACCTACGTCTGATTGGGGTGCCTGAAAGTGAGGGAGAAAATGGAACCAAGTTGGAAAACACTCTTCAGGATATCATCCAGGAGAACTTCCCCAACCTAGTAGGGCAGGCCAACATTCAAATTCAGGAAATACAGAGAACACCACAAAGATACTCCTCACACGAGTTAGAATGGCAGTCATTAAAAAAAATCAGGAAACAACAGGTGCTGGAGAGGATGTGGAGAAATAGGAACACTTTTGCACTGTTGGTGAGACTGTAAACTAGTTCAACCATTATGGAAAACAGTATGGCGATTCCTCAAGGATCTAGAACTAGAAGTACCATATGACCCAGCCATCCCATTACTGGGGATATACCCAAAGGATTACAAATCATGCTGCTATAAAGACACATGCACACGTATGTTTATTGCGGCACTATTCACAATAGCAAAGACTTGGAATCAACCCAAATGTCCATCAGTGACAGACTGGATTAAGAAAATGTGGCACATATACACCATGGAATACTATGCAGCCATAAA
>NC_045445.1:2377866-2410578 GCF_002776525.5 Piliocolobus tephrosceles | reverse complement strand
AGAAAATGTGGCACATATACACCATGGAATACTATGCAGCCATAAAAAAGGATGAGTTTGTGTCCTTTGTAGGGACATGGATGCAGCTGGAAACCATCATTCTCAGCAAACTATCACAAGAACAGAAAACCAAACACCGCATATTCTCACTCAGAGGTGGGAATTGAACAATGAGAACACTTGGACACAGGAAGAGGAACATCACACACCGGGGCCTATCACGGGGAGGGGGGAGGGGGAGGGATTGCATTGGGAGTTATACCTGATGTAAATGACAAGTTGATGGGTGCTGACGAGTTGATGGGTGCAGCACACCAACATGGCACAAGTATACATATGTAACAAACCTGCACGTTATGCACATGTACTCTAGAACTTAAAGTATAATAATAATAAAAAATAAAATAAAATGTGGCACATATACACCATGGAATACTATGCAGCCATAAAAAAGGATGAGTTCGTGTCCTTTGTAGGGACATGGATGCAGCTGGAAACCATCATTCTCAGCAAACTATCACAAGAACAGAAAACCAAACACCGCATATTCTCACTCAGAGGTGGGAATTGAACAATGAGATCACTTGGACACAGGAAGGGGAACATCACACACCAGGGCCTATTGTGGGGTAGGAGGAGGGGGGAGGGATAGCATTAGGAGATATACCTAATGTAAATGACGAGTTAATGGGTACAGCACACCAACATGGCACATGTATACATATGTAACAAACCTGCACATTGTGCACATGTACCCTAGAACTTAAAGTATAATACTAAAAAAAAATTTTAAAAATTTAAAAAGTACAAAAACTGGAATGAAAATTTTGCTATAAAGATTCAACAGTAGATTTGAGCAACAGAAAAAAAGAATCAATTGGGATTACTTTCTGAAGAGGAAAGAGAAAAAAATTATGAAGAAAAATGTTGGGGCAACTGGATATCCACATGCAAAAGGAGTTGGATCCATTTCGCTTACACGCAAAATTTAACTCAAAATCATTCAAACATCCACTTCTAAGAGCTAACACTATAAAATTATTAGATGAAAAATAGAGGTAAGTCTTCATGCACATGAATTAGGCAATGATTTCTTAGATACAACACCAAAAGCACAAGGAACAAAATAAAAGATAGATAAATTGCTTTCCATCAAAAATAAAAACTTTTGTGCATCAAATGATGCAATCAAGAGAGTGAAAAGACATCCACAAGTGGGAGAAAATATTTGCTCATCATCTATCTGCAATGGGTCTAGTAACCTCAATATATAAAGAACTCTTACAACTCAGTAACAAAAAGTTAATTACCTAATTAAAGATGGGCTATGGGTAATTTCCAGTATGTAAATTATATCTCGATAAAGCTGTTTTTTTAAAAAAAGAATCACATAAAGGTTACCAGCTTCCTACCAAACTTTTTTAGTGGGCTAAGGAATGAATAAACATTTCTCCAAAAAAAGATACACGAATGACCAACAAGCACATGAAAAAAATGTTCAACATCATTTAGCCAACATGAAATGCAAATGAAAATCATAACATACCACTTAACATCCATTAAGATGGTGATATTTTAAAAAAGATAAAAACAAGTGTTCATAAAGATATGGAAAGATTAGAACGCTTATATATTGCTGATGAGAACGCAAAATGGTTCAGGTACTGTTTAAAAACAGTTTGGTGAGTCCTCAATAAGTTAAACACAGAATTCACCTATGACTCAGCAATTCCACTCCTAGGTATATACCCAAAAAAGTTCAAAACACATGTTCAAATAAAAAATTGTACATGAATGTTCATAGCAGTACAGTTCACAGTAGACAAAAGATGGAAACAACAAAAATATCCATCAACGGATGAGTGGATAAACAAATGTGACGTACACATTGTGAGTATGTGGCAATTATATAATGTGGCAACTATACAATGGAATATTATTTCGCCATAAAAAGAAATGAAGTACTAACACATTCTATAATATGGATGAACCTAGAAAACATTATGTTAAGTGAAAGAAAACGGACATAAAAGACTACATATTGTATGATTCCATATAAACAAAATATCCAGAATAGCTAAATTCACAGAGACAAAATGAAGATTAGTGTTTGTGAGGGGTTTGAGAAAGAGGGGAATGGGGAGTAACTGCCTAATAGGTATGAAGTTTACTTTTGGGGTGACAAAGTGTTCTGGAACCAGATAGTGGTGACGGTTGCACAACAATGTGAATGTATTAAATGTCACTGAATCGTACACTTTAAAATGGTTTTTAAAAGCATAATAATAAAACCTAAGAGACATGTGGAACATTTGCATAATGGGCGTTTCAGAAGAGGAGGAGAGAGAAAAGAGCAGAAAGAACATTTGAAGAACTAATGGCTAAAAATTTCCCAAATTTTAAGAAAGACATGACTCTATGAAACCAAGAAGCGCAACAAACTGCAAGTTTAATAAATTCAAAGACCTCCAGGCCAAGACACTTTATGATTACATTTTTGAAAGACAAAAACAAAAAATTTTCAAAGCAGCACGAGAGAAGCAACTTATCACATGTAAATGATCCTCAATAAGATTATCAGCTGATTTCTCACCAAAAACCTTAAAGAATGAAATCCCAGGCCAGATGGCTTCACTAGAGAATTTACCATATATTTAGAGAAAAAATAACTCCAATTCAACAAAATCTCTTCTCAAAAGGAGAATAGGAAGGAACAGCAATAAACAGATTTTATGAGGCCAGTATTGTCCTGGTTCCAAAAACCAAACAAGGGCAGTACAAAAAAAAAAAAAAAAGGAATATTATAGGCAAATATCCTTCATGAATATAAACACAAAAATCCTCAAGAAAATATTAGCAAATTGAGTCCATCGAATATAAAACTAATTATACATCTTAACTAAGTAAGATTTATTCCAGTTATGCAAGGTTGGTTGAACATTTGAAAATCAATTTAACCCACCATAACAACATGCTAAAGAGGCAAAACTATATAATGCAGAAATATCATTTCACAAAATCCAATACCTAGTCATGATTTTTAAAAAAACTTTCAGCAAATTAGGCATGGAAGAAAACTTGTTCAACTCTATAAAGAACACCTGAAAAAAAACGTTAAGCTGAATCATACTTCGTGGTGAAATAATTGTTTCCTCCTAAAATCAAGGTGAAGGTACCCGTTCTTACCACTTTTATTTAATGTAATATTAGAAATCCTAACCAGTACAATAAAGAAAAAAAAGGAAACAAAAAGCCCACAGAATGGAAAGAAAGAATTTAAACTGTCTCTATTTGCAGATAACTATTCATAATGCAGAAAATCCCAAGGAATAAAAAAAAAAAATCTCCTACCAATAATGAGTTTGTCAAAGTCTACAGGACACAAGATCAACATGCAAAAAAAAAATCAATTTTATTTCTGTATACTAGCAACAGACTTGCAAAACAAAATAAGGCTATTCTCATTTAAATATAAAATAGTAAAAGCACTCTGGAAAATTATTTGGCAGATTCTTAAAAACTACACATGCACATACCATAAGACATATCAATGTCAGTCTTGGACATTCATCCCAAAGAAATGGAATTTTATATACACATGAAAACCTGTACATGGATGTTCACACCACCTATATTTTTAATGGGATCAAGCTGGAGACAATGCAAAAATATTTTTACAGGTAAATAAACAGATTTTAGTACATTCATACTATAGAATACTACTTAGTAATGAAAAGGAACCAGTTACTGGTATCAAGTACTCCTGCATGTATTGAAGTAAGTTACTGGTATCAAGTATTCCTGCATGTATTGAAGTAACTTGAATGGAACTCAAGATCATCATGCTTAGTAACAGTGTCATTCTTTCACCAAAGAAATATACATATGATAAATAAGCATATGATAAGATTCTTGGCATCATATATCATTAGGGAATCACAGATTAAAACAACAATGAAATACCACTTTCATCTATTATAGTGGCTAAACTCCAAAACATTGACAATACCAAATGCTGATGAGGATGTGGAACAACAGGAATTCTCGCACATTGCTGCTAGTAACGCAAAATGATACAACCAGTTTGGAAGACAGTCTGGCAGGTACTTACAAAACTAAACATACTTTTATTGTATGATCCAGCAATCACACTCGTTGGTATTTATCCAAATGAGTTGAAAGCTTATTTACAAGCAAAAGCCTACACAAAAATGTTTATAGCAGGTTTGCTCATAATTCCCAAAACTTGGAAGCAACCAAGATGTCCTTCAGTAGGTGAATAGATAAACTGTGACACATACAAATAATGGAATATTATTCAGCACTGAAAAAAAAGAACTAACAAAACCCCAAAAAAAAAAAAAAAAAAAACCATGGAGGAATCTTAAATATACATTGCTAAGTGAAAGAAGCCAATCAGAAAAGGCTACAGACCATATGGTTTTAATTATATGACATTTTGGAAAATGCTACATAAAGACTAAAAAGACTAGTGGTTGCAAAGGGCTTGGAGGAAAAGAGGGAGAGTTAAGTAGGTGGGCCACAGGGGATTGTTAGGGAAATGAAACTACTCTGTAATGGTGGATACAATGCATTATACATTTGTCAAAACCCATAGAACTGTGCAACACAAAGAGTGAACCCTAATGCAAACTATGTACTTTAGTTAATAATAATGTATCTAATATTGGCTCATTAGTAGTAACAACTGTGCCATATTAATGCAAGATGTTAATAATAGGGGAAACTGGGAGGGAGAGGAGGAAAAGAATATATAGGAACTCTGTACTTTCTCCTCAATTTTTCTGTAAACCTAAAACTAAAATATAAACTCTATTAATTTTCTAAAAGCCAATTTTAAAAGTTACATAGTATATAATTACAATTATGTAATATTATCAAACTGACAACCATAGAGATGGAGAACAGATTCATGGTTTCAGGGAAAGAGGGATGGATACTACTATAAAGGAGTAACATGAGGGATTTTATATTTATGGTGATTGATCAGTTCTTTGTCTTAATTGTGATGGTGATTACACAAATCTATACATGGGATTATATTGTGTAGAACTATAGACATAGACACACACAAAAAAGAGTGCACATCAAACCATTCCTTTATTGTTGCAATATAATCATATTAATGAAGTTTATGGTATAGTTAACATTGTACTACTGTCATATCAGAATTCC
Source organism: Piliocolobus tephrosceles (assembly GCF_002776525.5). Classification (NCBI taxonomy): domain Eukaryota; kingdom Metazoa; phylum Chordata; class Mammalia; order Primates; family Cercopithecidae; genus Piliocolobus; species Piliocolobus tephrosceles. The sequence continues at coordinate 2,405,382 of NC_045445.1, read as the reverse complement.
TGTTGGGTGACTCTAAGTAAAAAGTTTTTTTCAGAGTTTATAGGTCTCTATGTACTTCCCTTGAGCTTATTATTTGCAACTTCCTATGAGTTTATTATTTCAAAATCAAAAACATTTTAAAGATCAACTAGGACTTTTTCTATTTTCATTTAAAATACCCAGCATTCAAACAGCAATTACCATTAATAAGATAAGACTTAGAAAGGAAAAGAAAATACTAGAAAAAGTCTCAGATGCAATCTATGTACTGTAATAACTGCATAGCTAATTAAATAATGATGATTCATTTTTTAAGAAAATAGACATAATGGAAATGTTCATACAATACTGGAATCCATAAAAATGAAAAAATAGATATTCTAGAATTAAATATGTTGTAACTGGATTTCAGGATGTAATAACTGTAACTAATAGCACAGGCCATCAGATACCAGTAAAGATACATATGATTGCAACAAAATAATTAACAAACTTAACCTAAATGACATACTTGAAACATAACACCCCAAAGTGCAAGAATTGCATTTTTTGAAATGCATATTTAACCTAAACAAAATTTACTGTAGAATGGGCCATGAAGCAGACCACACCAATTTCAAATGATTCAAGTCAAAATATATTCTCTGACCACAATTTAATTAAGTTAGAAAAAAATAACAACAGATAGAAAATCACCTCAATTTGGAAATTAAGCAAATCAATTCTAAATAAATCATGGTGCAAAGAAGAAATCCAAATTAAACCAGAAAATATCTTGTACTACCTGAAAATGAAAATATGGCAAATCAAAATTTCTGGGACACAACAGAGCCATTATCAGAGAGAAATTTATAGGCTTACATACATATATTTGAAAAGAAGGAGGTATATAAATCTGTGATCTAATTATACATCTAAAATAGTAGAATAAAAGCAAGTTAAAACCGAAGAAAGTAGAAAGAACAAAATAACAAATGTAAAATCAAAAATCAACAAAATAAAAAATCTATAATAAAAAGGCCCAGCAAATACAAAAGTTGGTTGTATGAAAGAACCAATGAAAATTAAAAGCCACCAGCAAGTCTGATGAATAACAAATGAAAATAACCAAACAACTAATGTTAGGAATGGAAAGGAGGGCATCATTACAGATCCAATAGACACTAAAGAGAGAAGAGGTATCATATTTTTAAAATGGACTTTATGCCAAAAAAACATGAAAATTTAGAAAAACAGATATTTCTTTGAAAACATAACTTAAAACTGACAAAAGAAGGTAATTTAAAAATCCCAATACGCCTATAATTCTTAAATAAATTGAATCTATCACTAAAGACTTTCCCCCAAAGAAAGCTTGAGTCCCAGATGGCATTACCAGTGAATTCCTCTCAACATTTAAAGAATAAATAGCATCAGTCTTACATTATATCTTCCAGAATGTAAAAAAAAAAAAAAAAAAAAAAAATAGTTTTTCATCCCAACTCATTTTTCAAGCTAACATAACCTTAATCCCAAAATCTCACACAAACTTGACAGAAAAAAAGAAAATTGATGGCCAATCTCACTTATAAATGTGGGTATAAAAATTTTAAAACTCACACATATACACACACATGCATACACATAGTTCCCATCCTGTGTTGCAAAATAACATGAAGAGTAGGATTTATACAAAGAATAAAAGACTGGTTTAACACTTGAAAATCAATCAATGAAGTTCACCATATTAACAGAATAAAGGAGAAAAATATATGATCAACTCAATAGATGTAGAAAAAAATCTGATAAAATTCAATACCCATTCATGATTTTTTTAAAAAGTCGTTGCAAACTAAAAATAGAAACTTCCTTAATCTGATAAAGGGTGTTTTAAAAACTCTATAGTGAAAATCATACTTAATGGTGAAATAATGAGAAATCTCCCCCTAAGGTCAGGAATGAAATAGAAGATGCTTATGATCTCTGCTTACATTCATTTTTGTACTAGAGGTCTTAGGCAATACAATAAGACAGGAAAAATATGAAATTTGTAAAACCTTAAAATCAAGAAATGAAAATTAAATTATTTGAAAAATTAATGAAACTACAGATAAATTAGTAGCATTAATAAATGAATTCATCAATACCTCTGAGCACAAGATCAATATTCAAAAATTGATTATATTTTAAATATCACAAAAATCTTTAGAAAGTGATTTTTTTACAAAGATACATTTAAAGTAGCATCAAATAACATTAAAAAATAAAAACATAATAAATGGACAGATATACCATGTTCCCAAATTAGAAGACTACAATTTCTAAAAATAATAATTATCTCAAAATTGACCATAGATTTTTTGCGATTGCAAAACAAATTCCAAGAGGTCCTTTACTGTGTGGGAATTGGCAACCCGATTCTAAAATTTAGAAGGAAAAGGACAAAGAGGGATTATACTATCAGATTAATTAATTTTTTAACTTTTGGATACCCACATAGAAATGAATAACTCTTGAATCCTACCACACACCATACAAAGAAATTAATTATATTGATTGATATGGCTTGGCTCTGTGTCCCCAAACAAATCTCACCTCAATTATGATCCCCATAATTCCCACGCGTCAAGGGCGGGACCGGGTGGAGGTAATTGGACCCTGTCGCCCTGTGAAGAAGGTGCCTGCTTCTCCTTTACCTTCCACCATGATTTTAAGTTTCCTGAGGCCTCCCCAGCAATGCGGAACTGTGAGTCAATTAAACCTCTTTCCTTTATAAATTACCCAGTCTCGGGTATGTCTTCATAGCAGAGTGAGAATGGACTAACACATTGATATTTACATATTATACACACACACACACACACACACACACACACGAAAGGCACCTATATATACAATTAATATATACCTTTCATTATATAGGTACAGTAAGTCCTCACCATAATGTTGTCAATAGGTTCTTGGAAACTGCAATTTTCAAGGAAACAACATACTGTAAGCCATAGATATTTACTCTTGTTTATATCAGTTAGCTTATGGTAAAATTGGTTTTGTTATACAGTATGATGTTTCCGTGAAAATCATAGTTTCCAAGAGCCTATTGATGCCATTAAGCGAAGACTTACTGTATATATATCATTAAATATGTATGTGTGTGTTTGTATAATGTAAAACAATAGAGCTTCTAGGGGATAACATAGGATAATATCTTCATGATACTGAGGTAGGCAAGTATTTCTTAAACAGAACAAAAAAGTATTAACCATAAAGTAAAAGTCTGATGAATTAGACTAAATTAAAATTAAGGATATCTGTTCATCAAAAGACAATAAAAATAAGAGTGAAAAGGCAAGCCCCATGGAGTGGGAAAAGATATATGCAATACATATACTTGACAGAGGACTAGCATTCAGAACACAAAGAACTATAAATCAGTAAAAAACAAATTGAGACAATTGAATAGACTAACGAACAAATGATTTGAATAAACTTTTCAAAAAATGTTTAAGAACATCCAAATGGCAAATAGCATATGAAATTTTGATCAATCTCATAAGTCATCAGGGAAATGTAAATCTAAATTACTATGATGAGATACCAAAACAAGCATATTATAATACCTAAAATTTAAATGTATAACAGTAGTAATTGGCGACAGGATGGAGAGCCATAAGATCTTTCACACACTGCCAGTGGATGTGTAAATCTGAACAAAAACTTTGGAAACTTCTTGGCAGTATCTAATAAGTAGAAAATATGCATACCCTATGACCCAAAAATTCTCATCCTAGTTATACAGACAACAAGATGTGGACATGTATTCAGCAAAATAAATGCATACAAATGTTTTATTGCAAAATTACTTATGATAGTATCAAACGAGATACAACCTAAATGTCCATCAACAGTAGGAGGGATATATAATTGTGGCATATTTATAGAGGAGAATACTACACAACACTAAAAATTAATGAACTATAGCTTTTGCAACAACATGGATGAATCTCAAAAACATGTTGAATAAAACAAGCCATGCACAACAAAGTACATACTGGAGTACAAAAGAATATTATTCCACTTATATAAAGTTTAAAAACAAGTGAAACTAGTATAAGAAATCAGGATATTAGTTATCTTTGTGGGGTCAATGACCAAGAAACACATAGAGAGATGGTTCTGGCGTGTTAATTTTTTTAATTTTCTGATCCTGATAGTGGTTACACTTAATACAAATGCATTGAGCTGTACAATTAGGATTTTGCATTTTTTCCATATATGCTATACTTCAATTTAGAAAGTTTACTTTAAACAAAACATCTACTGAAAAGAAGACCTGAATAAATGGAAATATAGCATGTTTCTGACTGGAGAGAGCGAATTATTTTATAGATACCAATCTTTTCAAGATTTTCTATAATGTAATGTACTTCTAATAAAATTCCCAACACAATATTCTTAAAGATTGAGGAAATGTTGCTCATAGGATACAAAATTTCATTTCAACAGTAGGAATGAATTTAAGAGATCTATTATACAACATGGTGACAATAGTCCACGACAATCTATTGTATATTTGAAACTTGTTAGAAGAGTAGATTTCAAGCAATCTCACCAAAAGGATGTGAGGTCATACATATGTTAATTAACTCTATTTAGACATTCCACAATGTATACATATTTCAAAACATCATGTTGTATGCCATAAATATGTACCTTTTTCATTTGTCAATTAAAATAAATTTAAAACTTGTCAAGCTTAACGTTTATAAGAAAATGCTTGTAATTATATTTTGAAAAATGCTATGAGAAGATATTTCATCTAATAATGAACAACAAATACTATAAAACTAAAGAAATGAAGCATTGTAGTACTAGAATATTTGTGTGTCATGATGTGTATGCACAAAATCACTGGTGATAGGTGTTGCCTCCTCAGAGGGGAACTTGTTGACACTTGGGCACAAATGGTAAACACATTTACTTTTCACTGTAGACAATTTTGTACTGAATTATGACCCTTGTGCATGAATTAGTTATTTTTAAAAACCTGAAAAATGTAAAGTTTGGTACTGAGATAAAAATGGAAAAAGAATAAGTGAAATTAAATCAAGGGTTCCAGGAACAGATTCATATGTATACAGGAATTTAGTGTAGGATGAAAGAATAATTTATGACCAATGAGGAAATTATGAAGTATTCAATAAGTTGCACTGGACAAATGTATCCTTTTAGAAAATAAAGTTAGGCCTTTATGCACAATGGAATAAAATGCTACTAAATGTGAACAACAAATACTGAATATATTAAAATATTTAGAAGCATATTTTTATGAACTTGGGAAAGATGAAGATATTTCTGTACATTAATTTTACACTTCTCTGTAACAAAAAAAATCAATAAAGTGAGAGCTAAGCAACAGACTAGGGTTTAGAAGAAAATATTAACATTCCTGATATATGAGGAGTTAATATGAATCAGTAATTAAAACATCAAAGAAAATATAAAATTGAAAAAAGGATGTGGACAAATAATTACCAAGGGAATATTACAAATGGATAACAAATGTAAAAATATATTCAACCTTAATAGCAATCACAAAAATACACACTAAAACAACAACATTTTAAAACTGTGAGAGGATAACTAATATATTAATTTAAAAGTTAGCTATTTTAGGGTTGTGGGAAAAGAACATGATTCATAGGGATTGTAATAGGAACAATTTTCGTGTTGTGTATCTTTATTTTTCATTTTATTTTTGAACTATGTGATTGAATTAATTTTCTCTAGATCCCAGCATTCTCCCAAAATCAAATAATCTTCCATCATTCCCTATCTCAGTGAACAGTACCATCATCTACCCAACTGCAGAATCAGAAACTGACAATTCATCTTTCACATCTCCCTTTCCAACAGCCCCCATGTCTACTTCGTCTAACTTTTTATCAATTTTACCCCCTAACACCCTCTCAAAAATGTTTATTTCTCTTCACGTGTTTCACCACAACACTAGTTCAAGCCATCACAAACTCATTCTTGGCCACTGCTAAAGCCTCAATCACACAGTAACTAATCATCTACTTTGTATATGACACTGTGCTAACTGGTTTTCAGGAATCTACTGTTGTCTCCTTCTAATCCATCCTACATACTGTAGCCAAGTTTAGCATTTCATAATCTGATTTGTCAGCAGCTCCACAACCACTTGAAATGCTTCAATGACTTCAAGAGTAATCTTAAAAATAATGAAAATTGTTTTTACTTTTTGTTTGGCAATAATTTCAAACTTCCAAACAAATTCCAGAAATAGAACATACTCTTTGTCCATATTCACAATTTCTTAACATTTGTCACACTGTATCTGTATACCTGTAAATACTTCATTGTATGTTTTCTTTTTCTTTTTCTTTTCTTTGTCTTTTTTCTTTTTTTCTTTTCTTTTCTTTTCTTTTTTTTTTTTTGAGACAGGGTCTCAATCTGTCACCCAGGCTGGAATGAAGTGGCACAATCATGGCTCATTGCAGCCTTGACCTCCCAGGCTCAAGCAACTCTCTCACCTCTGCCTCCTGAGTGGCTGAGGCTACAGTATGCTCCATCATGCTCAGCTAATATTTTTTTTTTTTTTTTTTTGTAGAGACGGAATCTTGTTATGTTGCCTAGGCTGGTATCAAACTCCTGGACTCCAGCGATCACCTACCTCAGCCTGCCAAAGTGCTAGGATTATAGGTGTGAGCCACCGTGCCTGGCCTGTATTTTTCTAAAGAACAATATCATACTTGTATATAACCCACTTATATACAATTACCAAAATCAATAAATTTATCATTGATACAACACTATCATCTAATCTAGAATCCTTATGTAAGTTTCACCAGTTGTCCCAATAGCGCTCTCTATAGTGATTTTTACCAGTCTAGGTAAATGTGTGATCCAATGTAGGATCACACCTTTGGTTACCATATCTCTTTAGTCTCCTTTACTCTGGAACATTTTCCCAATTTTTCTTTGTCTTTCATGAAAATGAAATTTTTAAAGAGAAAAGATCAGAATGTCCCTCAATCTGAGTTTGCCTGATGTTTTCTCACGATTAAACTAGGGTTATGGGTTTGGGGAAAGAACGCTGTGTGAGTAATTTTGTATCCTTAGTGCATCACATCAGGAGACACATGATTTTTTTTTTTTTAATGTTGTGATGTTACGTTTGATCAATTGGCTAAAGTGGTGACTTTAAACTGCTGTCCTGGTTTCTGCTTGTACACTCTCACCTGGAGGAGAGCTGTCCTGATCTGCTTCTCTATTCTTACTCTGTCCCCTTTCCTTGATGTACTTCTTGAATAAAATATGTTTCTTCCCATCTCAGAGCCTATGTGTAGGCCCAGAAAATTCTTCCTCATCTCAATTTGCACGGCAGGCTCCTTTTCATCCTATAGGTCCAGGTTAAATAGTATCATTTTAGAAATCTCATCTCCTTTGCTTTCCACGAACACAGAACTTTGTGTGTTTTCTTCCTACAACTTCTTATAATTCCCAATTATTTATTTATGTAATTAAAATTATAATGTCTGTCTTCCCCTACTAAACTATAAATTCCACAAGAGCAAGATTCTTTTGTTCTGTTTTGTTTACTCTTATATCATCTTCTTTTTACATAGTACCTGGTGCATCAGCAATCAACAAATATTGGTTGCAGAAATGAGGAGCTAGTATTATCTAATGCCATCCAAGAAAGGTCAGATTCTCTTCCTTAACTCAGAATCTGGCATTTTAAGACACAGCCAAGAGTAAAGGAAACACTTCTGAGTCACACAGAAACCAAGTTCAAATCCCAGATCAGAATAACTGCATATGGCCTTGGACTTTCTCATATGCGAATAGTGGATACCATCACCTACCTCACTGGGTGGGTAGGATTATATTCTTGTAAAACAAACTGGAATAATGCATAGTATGTAAAGGAGGCTGCGTAAGTGATAGACAGGGCTAATCTTCTTTCTGGATTAAGAGATATCCAGTCTTCACAAGAAGCACTCTTACAGTCATACTGCTTAGTTTGCTATGTATTCACAAGCACAGGTGAATTGATTAACTTGCTGGAGAACTCAAGTCTCTAACAGTCAACACTTCATACTCAATTCTACTCTAGATCCGACCCTGTGGTGGGCATCATGAAATTCTATCTCACTTATAAGAATTCCCTTAATGAAAATCAGTTTCTCCAAACAGGTAGGTATACCTCCGCTGTACTTTCTCTGTCACTTCCTTTCTGCATACTTTCTTCGCTGCATTCCTTATTCTAAGTGATTTAGCATTAGTTGTTTCTATGTGTCTGAGTTTATCTCTCACTAGATTTTGGCAGAATAATAGTAATAGTAAAATGATAACGATAACAGCAAATATGTCTATAACACTTAACTATCACATTTCATCTAAGTTGCCACAAATTTTTAGATACAACAGTATTTTTTATGCCACTAGCACATTAAATGTGCTGCCAAATAAACAATGATATGTCATTGATAGTTAAGAGTCATCCTGATTTGGGCAATATTAAAATATGGAAAGAGACTGGGCTTCTTAAAATTGATGAAACATGATCGGTGTTAGGCACTGTTCTAAGCACTTTACATTTATTAAGTTATTTAACCCTCACAGTAACCCTATAAGGCAGGTATGTCATGCTGCCTCTTCATTACTGTTCTCCATGTCTTTTGGCACTACCATAGATGAAGTCATCGTTATTATCTCTCATCACCTAATTTTCCCTCCATAGCTACTTTTGACTTCTTTGACAATGAATCCATTGCTTGCTGCCAGAATTAGCTTTGAAACCTGCACATCTGACTATGTCATTCCCTGTTTAAAGTCCTTTAATGACTCCTCTATGACCTTGGAATAAGGCTCAAACACTGCATTATACTCTGTATCTGTATTTTCACATCTCATTCTGTACACTCCAGCCATACTGACCTTCTCTTACTTCCTAGAATGCAGCATGAATTTTACCATTATCAGAGCCTTCATGCAAACTTTCCCTCTTCCTAGAATATTTTCTTACCCATCTCTATCCCTATCACTACTGAAATGGCAAACAGCTATGGATCTTTACATTATAAGCTTGAACATTACTTCATTAAAGAAAATTTACCTGTCATGTTCCCCACTAACCTAGGTTTGCTTTTTAATTTCTTTATAACACTTGCCGCTACTTCTCCATAGCATTCAGCTCACCAGAAAATTACTTTTTCAAAGTGTGCCTTCCCTTTTAGATTGTGAACTCCAAAAAAGCAGGGGCCAGGTCTATCTGAGTCACCATTATATCCTAACCTTCTAGCACAGTCAGCTGATATATTTCACATACTCAATAAATAGATGCTAAAATGAAAGCTAAAACTTTCTGTTTCTCACCAAGAAAACAACAAATGCCCAAGGAAGAGGTTCATGAAGTAGAACTTGAATTTATCTGAGTTCTGCAGAGATCACTAACCCAAGAGCTCTAATAAGCAAACACTGAATTTGTCAGCTCTGGCCCCAACATCTACAGCCAAATCCTGGCTGGGGCTTCAGCACACCAAAACACCTGGAGTGCTGTCACCCATCCATATGTATTGCTTATATTACCCTAAACATCTTTTTATAAGAATACAGGTAATAGCTAAAAGTATTCTTGTACTTGCCCCTGTAATGTACTTGGCAAAGCAATGACACCACTTAGAGATTCACAGACCTACCAATTAAAAACAATAATTTAAGAATTAAATCACCAAGCAAGGAGAGACACCCTGTCTCATTTGTGTAATCTCCGCAGGCTGCTGGCCCGATATACAACTGGCCCCATCCTAACAGTGCACTGACTCATAGTCCCTTCTAACTCAGCACCCAAATTCCAAAACATGCACCCTGCAGACAGTGATTCAGAGCCCTGGCTGCTATGCGGCAGTGTCCCTCCTCTCATCCAAAGAGATACTCTCAATAGTAGTCCCTGAGGCTGCAGTCAGACAGATGAAGCTGTACACTAAAGAGTAACTGCAGATTTGTAGTTTGTCCCCAGGGTACAGGAGCTATAAACAGGAATGTGCAATGTGCATAGTTCAGGCAACCTGCCTTTATCTAAAAGTGGAGAATCTGCAGACTAGACACAAAAACAGAGGAAGGTTGCATTAATATATACCAATTTCAGCCTCCAGCCCCCACTGAGCCTATAACCAGGAGCACTGTTGCAGCATGGATACTGCCCAGGATCCCCAAATGCTTCTGGAAACTGTCATTTATAGATTCCTAAACAGGCACTCAGAAAGCATGAGGAAATCACACCACAAGTAAAGATGACAGTGAGTTCTAAAATTGAGTATTTACTTATTTCTGCTTGGGTGTTAATGCAGCTGGAATGCCACTTGTACAATGAGATACATTTTTTGCAAACACTTGGCAAGCATACACCCACTACCCAAGAGCAAGGGAGGTTTTTTTTCTCAAGCTAGTCTCAGCTGAAAACTGAGAAAGATGAATTGAAAGCAAGCCAGAAATTGAAGAAAAACAATAGACCACTGAAAATGAAGAATACACTTAATGGGTCACCAATGTGGAAAGCAAAGAAAGAAAATGGAGTGATTGATTATGGGATCCCAGCACAAAAACACAGCCAAGCCCTTGTGTCACTGGAATAAAGCAGAAGATTGGAGATTAAATAAGAAAGAATTGAATTTAAAAAGAGGCAAAGAGAATATGAGTCCACATAGGTGAGTGAGACAGGTCAGGAAAACTGGTAGGAAATAAATGTAAAGAGAAATGCAGGGAAAAGTACAAGTTCAGTCAGACTTCCTGTTTGCTAAATATTCCATCCACTACTTCTATTAATCTACCACCAATATACCTCTCAAACCCATTGTCTCCTCTCTCTCTCTCCCTCTCTCCCTGCCTCTCTCTCTCTCCAGATTATCATTTTAGCCAAAGCAGCATCACTGGCTGCACATTCACTTCAGCTGCCCTTCTGCAGCATTAATCTATTCTTCACACAGCAACCAGAGGGGGCCATAAAAATGCAAATCAGATTGCTTTACTCCCTTGCTTAAAACTATTCAAAGGCTCCCTACTGCTCTTGGGGAAAAGACTAAACTCTTGAATTTGACCTACAAGGTCCTTTAAGATTTAGCCAAATCCTATCTCTCCAGCCTCAACTCACACTACTCACTGACAGAGCCACATCAGCCCCCTTCCACTACTTCCAATGCAATGGCATCATGCCTTCTCACCTTAGAGATGACTTCAAACAATGGCAAAACCTCCACTAGCCCCATTCACCCCTCCTGAAACAATCAGAACCATTGTCTTCAACCTAAAAATGTTTTGTCATCTTAATTTTCTTATTTCCATTTAAAGTTCAAACATCAATCTGGCAATCATGACTTCTTCACACTCCTGTCCTCTCTTCCTCCTGTCTGTCACAATAAGACTCTCCTGCTGAGGTAACCATTGCCACTCACCTGACCTACAAAAATTCCTTTGACACCAATAGGGGCCCTAGTTTTAGGCAAGTCCAATGTTCCTGATCCCAGAGTCAAAAACACCTGTCGGCTTAACCTAACCTGAGTGGATCCATTATCTCTGTTGCTTTACAACATAGACTGATACTCAGATATGTGAATGTTGCAATCCATGATTACAAATTAAATATAGAAAACTAATCAAAGAGAATTCTTCATAACTAAGTCCCCAAATGGTGAGTAGCCATTATTTGAAGGAGAATTTATTATCCATCTAAAAATCCTGAAGGATTATCATGTCAAGCTAGTAATTCAAGTTCACACAGGAAAAAAATCCCCCTCTCTCAGCTTCAAATGTAGAATGTAGTGATGACAACTAAATCATAAAACATACATTAAAAAATAAAAACATAACCACAATTGTTAAAGAAAAGATAAAATATGTCCATGCAGCTGAAACAGAAAAATAAACTTAGCAATAGGCTGGAGATGGGGTTGGAGAGGATAAAACCACTTACTCACTGGGAAACAGGAAGAGGCAGCCAGAAGTTCAACTACTGTGGGGTAACATAAACCAATAATATTGAATATATGGTAGGGTAGCAAAGCTAGATCATTGCAGGAAACCAGAAGATGAGGCAGGGACTGCTAGGCAGAATAACCCTAAAAATGCTATGACCAGCACAGGAAGCTGAGACTGGCAAATGGGGTGTTGCCCAGGTAGGCCGTAGAGATAGTTATACAACTAAGGCTTGCATCATGCCAAGCACTGCCTCAAAAACTCTTTGAAAAGCCCCAAACTGACAACATAAAAAGCGGTTCTGAACTAGGGTCTGATCACAGTATTGCATCTATGAAAAAAGAACAAGTTGCCATAAAAAAGGGAAATTCAAAGGATAGATATTTTTGAATCATTACAATGTAAAATCATATTACAGGAAATGCAAAACTCTATAGAAGTGTAGGGAGATAAAGTTGAAGATATCTTCCAAAACACAGAGCATTTAGACAATGAGATGGACGACAGAAAATGTAAGAAAATAATAAAATCAGCCTAGTAGGGCCAATATTAAAATAGTAGGAGGGAAAGGGACAGAGACAGAGATGGGACAAAGAGCTAGTGTGAGAGTAAGTAAATGAGAGGGAAAGAAAGAATAGCAATGAAATAATTTTCTTTTAAATCCCATAGGCTTTTTTTTTGAAAGTCAACTGAATATCAGCACAATGGATGAAAATAGATCCACAAGAACCTATAACAGTGTTAGAACACAACAGATGAAAAGAATATCCTACATATTTCAAGAGAAAGAAAGATGAAATTGAGCACAGATGTTCAAGAATAATTTCAGACTTCCTAGCAGATACTCTGGAAGCGAGAAGGTAGTGGAGCAATGTTTTCAACTCAAGAGAAACAGAAAGGAAATCTAAGGATAGTGATAGAGATTCCAGGATGATACCTATGAACAAAACAGAGAGAGAAGCCGGTCTAAATTGTAATAGGGGAAAAGAGTAAAGAAACAATTTCAATAAGAAGATAAAACTAACAAAATATCTTTTGTGTCTGCATTTACTGAGAAGACATGTCAACACTGGAAGGGAGCTTGAGCTTGAAGTAGTGGTAAGTACATAAATGATCAGCATATTTTAAAAAGACAATTATTCCAATGAAAGCAAAACTAAACTTTGCACAGAAAATGAAAAGTAATACTATTATATATGGTAGACAGAATAATGGCCTTCCAAAGATGAGACTGTCCTAATCCCCAGAACCTGTAAGCATGTTGTGCTACTGGACAAAAAGTGATTAAATAGCAGATGGAATGAAGGATGCTAAATAGCAGATGGAATGAAGGATGCTAATCAATTAACCTCATAATAGATTATTTTGGATTATCTGAGTAAACACAATGTAATCACAAGGGTCCTTAAAAGTGGAAGTGGGAGGCAGAAGAGTCAGAAGTAGGAGGCAGGAAAGTCAGTGTCAGAGTGATATGATGTGAAAACGACATGCCTGGTCATTGCTGACTTTGAAGATGGAGGAAGGGACGAGGAGCAAAGGAATACAGGAAGTCTCTAGAAGCTGGAAGAGTCAAGAAAACAAGTTCTCCTCAGAGCTTCCAAAAAGGAACACAGTCCTGCCAACATCTTGATCTTAGCCCTGGAAAACCTGCAAAACTGTTAAAAAAACTAAATTTATGTTGTTTTCAGTCACTAAATTTGTGGTAATTTGTTACAGCATCTATGGAAAACTAATACAACATGTTATCTGGCTCAGCTATAAGTGGCATTGATATGGTCATAATAACATAAACAAAAAATTAAATCAATGTTATACTGAAATTAAAAGAGTATGGGGATGGGAGAAGAAACTTATATATGTTGTACAAGTAGGACAGATTTCAAAGAATCTGAACACTTATCTTCCAGAGTAGGAAATTAATAAATTTGCACAAACATTTAAAATTAAGATGGATCAGTATGTGCATGTTATTTAGAAATACGGTATAAATACCAAAAGAATAATCTGAAATGGTTGAACATGGTCGCTTCTAGGAAGCTGGGCAGGGATCTGCTGTTGTTTTTAACAAATCTTGGATAAATACTTGATTTTAAATTAAGACCTCATATACTTTTAACAAAAAGCAAACTTAAAAACATCATAAGCTTTTAACAAAAAACAAAACTTGTTTAAAATCATAAAAGAATATTATGAAGAACTTTAACCATTACGTTCAAAAACTGAAGAAACTGACAATTCCCTAGGAAAACAAATAGCAAACAGCAAACAAAAAACAAAACTAATGGATTAGAACAGAAATTGAACCAGGAGGTTAAACATCAAATCTCCCTACTAACACTTTGCATGCAATCAAAAAAGAATGGGATCACATCAGGATCCAAAATCAGTTCTGTTAAACTATTAAAAAATAGTTCTTATCTTCTGCAAACAGTTCCAGAAACTGGAAAAAGATGAAAGCTATAAAAACTATCTTTTAGCTTAATGCAATATTCTTATCAAAATTGAACAGTACTGGTAATATCAACCTAATAACCTAGATGCAGTTTTTTTAAAGGGAAAACAAATAAATCTAGCCACATATGATCTGTAATCAAGCAGATTTTTCTCTGAAATGAAAGGACAGCTTAACATTGAATAACCTATCAGTGCAATTCACAGTTCCAAAAAAGATGAAGGAGAGAAAAGGAGTTGAATTACCACTAGTAGTTTTAAAAAATAGATTAACACAAACACCGCACGTTCTCACTCATAGGTGGGAACTGAACAATGAGCTCACTTGGACTCGGGAAGGGGAACATCACACACTGGGGCCTATCATGGGGAGGGGGGAGGGGGGAGGGATTGCATTGGGGAGTTATACCTGATATAAATGATGAATTGATGGGTGCTGACGAGTTGATGGGTGCAGCACACCAACATGGCACATATATACATATGTAACAAACCTGCACGTTATGCACATGTACCCTAGAACTTAAAGTATAATAAAAAAAAAAAAGAAAAAAAAAATAAATAAAATCAGGATGAATGAAGAGTAATTGAGCACAAAAGCCTGACCTTGCCAACATTGCATTGCATGCTTAGTCAAATTAGTTTAGACCATTACAGTTTATATTAATTGTGTTTGTCATTTCTAATTAATGTGATTTAAAATTTGGAGAATTTTTGGATTGTTTTGGTCAGTTATGCTAGTGGGAATTTCAGAACATATTAATATTTTCTCTTGCTCCTTAAAAAAAATAGATTAACATATTATTAAAAAAAAAGAAGTATAAGAGCATCTCAATAGACGAAGAAAACAATCATGCAATGAAACTTTCCTCTCATTCATGGTAAAAATTTTAGCAAATTAGAAATACAATGAAATATTTTATTTGATGAATAGTATCTACAAGAAACCTAGAGGAAATGCCATAAACAATGGAGACACATTAGAAACAATCTCACTCAAGTCAGAAACAAGACAAAGACTGCCCCATCCCTATCAGTAATCAATGTTTTATTGTGTATTTTAGCCAAAATAACAAGAAAAGAAATAATACCTCAACATAAGAATCTTAAAAGGAAGGCAAAATTGTTTTCATTTGTAGGAGAAATGAAAAAAATTCAAAAGAATCAACAAATTATAAGAATGAATAAGAATTTTCGAGAATACTAGATACAAGATCAACTTACAGATATCAATTTGAAAATATAATAGAAAAAATCCTAATTTAAATGGCCACAAAACAAAAATATAATCATCAAAAACTATGTAATGTAGCTTAAAAAGTGCAGATGGGGTAGTTATAGCATTAAATCTTATATTAGATAAGAAAAACTCAATGGTTTAAGATTCCACTTTAAGACACATGAAAATGAAGAGCAAATTAAATTCAAAGCAAACAAAAGGAAGGAAATAATAAAAATAAGAGCAGAATTCAATGAAATAGAATGAAGGAAGACCAAAAAAATCAATGAAACTAAGAGCTGGTTCTTTGAAAAGATCAATAAAAGTAGTAAACTTTTACACAGATAATGAGAAAAAAAGATAAAACAAAAATTAGCATTATTGGAAATGAAGACAAGTGGGTCACTATTGATCTTACAAAAATTAAAAGGATAATAAGAAAATATCAACAAATTTATGGAAATGAATTTAATAATGTAGATGAAATAGGCAGAATATTTGCAAGACATAATATCAGCTCTCACTTGAGAAGAAATAGATAATCTGTATAGCTTTTTATCTATTAAATATATTAAATGTATAGTTAAATTCACAGTTAAAAACCTTGGCTTAACTGGTGAATTACACCAAGTGTGATCGTCAATACTGAATGTCAACTTGATTGTATTGAAGGACGCAAAGTATTGATCCTGGGTGTATCTGTGAGGGTGTTGCCAAAGGAGATTAACATTTGAGTCAGTGGGCTGGGGAAGGCAGACCCACCTTTAATCTAGTGGGCACAATCTAATCAGCTGCCAGTGAATATAAAGCAGGCAGAAAAACAAACATTAAGAGGTGAGACTAGCCTAGCCTCCCAGCCTACATCTTTCTCCCGTGCTGGATGCTTCCTGCCCTCAAACATAGGACTCCAAGTTCTTCAGTTTTGAGACTCAGACTGACTCTCCTTGTTCCTCAAGTTTGCAGACAGCCTATTGTGGGACCTTGTAATCATGTAAATTAATACTTAATAAACTCCCCTCCCCGACTAATACACCAAGTACTTAAGGAAAAAAGAATACTAATTCTACACAAGCTGTTTCATAAAACAGGGGAAAAAAAAGCTTCCCAACTCATTTTATGAGACTAGAGTGACTCTTCCAAAACCAAATAAATGCATTACAAGAAAAGAAAATTAAAGACCAGCATATCTAATGAATGCAGACACGAGAAAAAAACTTTAAATAAAAATGAACCCAGATATATATATATAACAAGAATAATACATCATGACCAAATAGAATTGTTCTATGGGAAATGGTAGAATGGTTCAAGACTTAAAAGTCAATTACTGTAACTCACCATATCAATAGACTTAGAAAGATCATTTCAATAGATACATAAAAAGCATTTACAAAAATTCAAGATCATGAGCATACATTCATGATAAAAATCCCTCACCGAACTATGGATAGAAGGGAACACCCTCAAGCCTATAAATGGTATGTGATAAAAATCCAAAGTTGGCACCACAGTTAATGATGAAAGACTGAATATTTCCTGCAATAGAATGAAGATCAAGGCAAGGAGATCTGCTGTAACCACTTCCATTCAACATTCTACTAGAGGTCCTATCCAGTTCAAATACAGTAAATATAAAATGAAATAATACAAATACAGCAAGAAAAAAAGATATGATTTGGAAAATAGGAATTAAAACTGTGTTTACTACCAGACAGCATGATCATCTGCATAGAAATTAGTTCAGCCATTGTGGAAGACAGAGTGGAAATTCCTCAAGGATCTAGAACTAGAAATACCATTTGACCCAGCAATCCCATTACTGGGTATATACCCAAAGGATTATAAATCACTCTACCATAAAGGTACATGCACACATATGTTTATTGAGGCACTGTTCACAATAGCAAATGCCCATCAATGATAGACTGGATAAAGAAAACGTGCACCATGGAATACTATGCAGCCATAACAAAGGATGAGTTCATGTCCTTTGCAGGGACATGAATGAAGCTGGAAACCATCATTCTCATCAAACTAACACAAGAACAGAAAACCAAACATTGCATGTTCTCACTCATAAGGGGGAGCTTATGAGAACACATGGACTTAGGGAGGGGAACATCACACACTGGGGCCTGTCAGGGGGTGGGGGGCTAGGGGAGGGATAGCATTAGGAGAAATACCCAATTTAGATGACGGGTTGATGGATACAGCAAACTTCATGGCACACGTATACCTATGTAACAAACCTGCACATTCAGCACATGTACCCCAGAACTTAAGGTATAATAATAATAATAATAAAATACAGAAAATACCAAGAATCTAAAAACAAACAAAACAGCTACTAGAACTAGTAATTAAGTTTTATAAGGTCATAAGATACAATATCAATAGACAAAAATTAATTGTATTTCCATATACTAATAATAAATATCAGAAG
This sequence comes from Piliocolobus tephrosceles, assembly GCF_002776525.5. Lineage (NCBI taxonomy): Eukaryota > Metazoa > Chordata > Mammalia > Primates > Cercopithecidae > Piliocolobus > Piliocolobus tephrosceles. Next base: position 2,387,311 of record NC_045445.1, on the reverse strand, counting down.
TTAAAATTTATAAAAATACCATTTATAATAGCATCAAAAAGCATGTATTACTTAAGATAAATTTCACAAAATATATGCAGGACCTATACACTGAAATATACAAAACATTGTTAAGATAATTTAAAGAAGAAATAAACAATAAAACATTATACCATCTTAATATATCAGGAGACTCAAGATAGTTAAGATGTCATTTCTTCCCAAATTGACCTAAAGATTTAACTCAATCCCAATAAATTTATCAGTAGCATTTTCAGAGGAGAAAGTGAAACACTGATTCATCAATTTATCTAGAAATACAAAGGACCTAGGGTAGCCAAGAACATTTTTTAACTTTTTTTCAAAAATAATCTTTAAATCAAGAACAAAATTAAAGGATCTACAATGCTTTACTTCAAGATTTACTAAAATGCTCTTGTACTGTGTCAATTCAACAATATTAACATTTTGGGGCAGAGCAATACTTTTTTGTTTGAGTAGCTGCCTGGCCTCTACCCACAATATGCCAGGAGCATGTCCCTCCAGTTGTGGTAACCAAAAATGTCTCCAGATATTGCCAAATGTCCCTGGGGGGAATATTGCCCCAGTTGGGAACCACTGAACTATAATAATTGATGCAGCATGTTAGTTTCAAGGTTACACAAATAGATCAAATAAACAGAATAGAGTCCAGAAGTAGATCCATCCGTACACAGTCAGTTGATTTTGGACAAGGGTGCCAAGATAATTCAATGGGCAAAAGATACTCTTGTCAACAAATGGGGCTGGAAAAATTGGACATACATATGGAAAAATATATTATATATGCCTTGAACATTACCTTGCTCCAAACACAAAAGTCATCTACACATGCACCAAAGACATAAATCAAAGAACAGAAACTACAAAACTCTAGAACAAAACAAGAGAGAATTATTTTGAACTTAATTAAGGCAAAGACTTCTTAGAATACAAAAGGTACAAGTTATAATAGAAAACCCATTAAGAAAATGAAAAGCCACAGAAGGGCAGAAAATATTTTCAAAACACATATCTTTTAAAGAATTTCTATTACATTTAATATTATATATTGTATTATAGAATGAACCAATAATAAGAACACAAATATCCCAATTTTAAAATGGGCAAACGATTTGAATGGACATTTCTCCAAATGAGATACACAGATGGCTAATAAGCACATGAGATAATGTTCAGTATCATTAGTCATAGGAAAATGCAAATTAAACCACAATGAGCTACCACTACACACTCACTGGAAAGACTGACAAGGCAGGATACAAGGCTAATCTTCAAAAGTCAATAGCAGTCCTATATACCAGCAATGAACAACTGGAATTTGAAATTTAAAATGCACTATTTATGTTACCACCAAAATATGAAATGCTTAGATATAAATCTAACAAAATATGTATATGATATCTTTAAGGAGACTATAAAGTTCTGACAAGAGAAATCAAAGAAGATCTAAATACATGGAGAAATATTCCATGGTCATGAATAGGAAGACTCAGTATTGTTGGATAGGAGGATTAATTATTGGTAAGGTCAGTTCTTCTCAACTGATATATACATTCGATGCAATCCCAACCAAAATCCCAATTATTTATTTTCTAGATATCAATAAACAGATTCTGAAGTTTATATGGGAAGACAAAAGACCCAGAATAGTAAACACTATACTAAAGAACAGGAATAAAGTTAGAAGACTGACACTATCTGATAGGAAACAAGGCAGTGTGGTGTTGGTAAAAGAATAGATGAATATGTCAGTGGAACAGAATAGAGACCCCAGAAATAGACAGACCCACACAAATATAGTCAACTGATCTTTGACAAAGAAGCAAAGGTAATACAAGGGATAAATGATAATTTTTTCAACAAATGGTGCTGGAATAAATGGCCATCCACTTGCAGAAAAAAGATGAATCTTGACAAAGACCTTACATTCTTAAGAAAAATTAGCTCAACATGGGTCATAGCCAGTAAAATACAAAACCAAAAAACTCCTAGACGATAACATAGGAGAAAAAAGAATGATCCATGAAAGTAAAACCTAATAAATTGACCTTCATTAAAATTTAAGATCTTTGCTCTGTGAAACGCACTGTTAATAGTATGAAAATACATGCCATAGACTAGGAGAAAATATTTGCAAAACATATATCTGGTACAGAACTTATATTGAAAATATATACAGGACTCTTAAACTGAACAATAAGAAAACAGTCCAGTTAAAAATGAGCAAAAGAACTGAAGAGACAGCTCAGCAAAAAAGATAAGATTACAAATAAGCATGTAAAAAGATGCTCAACTCTTACATCACTAGGGAATTGAACACCAAAACAACAATGAAGTATCACTACACACCTATTAGAATGTCCAAAATCCAAAATGTAGACAACACCAAATGCTAGTAAACATGTGGAGCAACAGGAATGCTCATTTATTGCTGATGGCAGTACAAAATGATATAGCCACTTTGGAAGACAGTCAGGCAGTTTCTTACAAAGCTAAACATAGTTTTACCATATGATCCAGCAATTGCACTCCTTGGTATTTACCCAAATGAGTTGAAAACTTATATCCACATAAAAACCTGCTCACAAACACTTATAACAGCTTTATTCATAATTGCCAAAACTTGGAAGTAACCAAGATGTCCTTCAGTAGGTGAACGGATAAACAAACTGTGGTACAGTCTATGTGTTTATCCACACAATTGAATATTATTCAGCAATAAAAAGAAATGAGTTATCAAACCATAATACATGGAAAATCTGAAACACATATTGCTAAGTGAAAGAACCCAGTCTTAAAAGCAACATACTGTAAGATTTCAACTATATGACATTTTGGAAAAAGCAAAACTATAGAGAGAGTGAAAAGATCAGTGGTTGCTAGAGGTTCAGGCTGGAGGGAGGGATGAACAGGTATATAACAGGAGATTTTTAGGGCAGAGAAACTATTCTATATTATACAATAATGGTGGATATATGTTACACATTGTCAAAATTCATAGAACTGTACACAAAGAGTGTACACAAATGCAAGCTATAGACATGAGTTAATAATAATATATCAATATCAGTTTATCAGTTGTAACAAATGTACCACATTAAAGACATTAACAATAAGGGAAACTGGGGTAGGGGGATGGGGTAACTCAGTTTAATTTTTTTGTAAATCCAAAACTGTTATAAAATAAAGTTTATTATTAATGATTATTATTATATTATTATTTGAGATGAAGTCTCACTCTGTCACCCAGGCTGGAGTGCAGTGGCGCCATCTCGGCTCACTGGAAACTCCACCTCCCAGTTTCAAGTGATTTGATTCTCCTGTCTCAGCCTCCAGAGTAGCTGAGATTACAGACACCCACCACCACCCCAGGCTAATTTCTGTATTTTTAGTAGAGACGGGGTTTCCCCATGTTAGCCAGGCTGGTCTCGAACTACTGACCTCAAGTGATTCACCCACCATGGCCTCCAAAGCACTGGGATTACAGGCGTGAGCCACTGCGCCCGGCCTAATTTTTTAAAGACTGAAAATACCAAGTGGTGGTGGGGATAATGAGCAGCTGAGACTCTTACACACTGCTGATGGGAATGCAAAATTATATAGCCACTTTGGAGAACAGCATGACAATTTCTTATAAATTTAGACATTTACTTTACATATAACCCCAGAAGTTCCCTTCTAGGTATTTACCTAGCATAAATAAAAATATATGTGAAGCAAAAACCTGTACAAGAACATTTATTACAGCATTGTGACAGCATTATTTATCATGGCTAAATAGTGGGAAAAAAACAAATGTCCCGAAACTGTTGAATGAATAAATTTCTCAGCAATAATAAAGAATAAACAATCATGAAAATATGCAACTACATGGATGAATCCTAAAAGTAAGTGCTAATTAGAAGAAGCCGGACACAAAAGACTACATACCAAATGTTTCCATTGATGTGATAGCATAAAAGAAACAACACTTTGAGGACAGTAAACCTAAGACCTAAAACCATAAAATTCCTAGAAGAAAACCTAGGCAATACCATTCAGAACATAGGCATGAGCAAAGACTTCATGTCTAAAACACCAAAAGCGATGGCATCAAAAGCCAAAATAGACAAGGGGGATCTACTTAAACTAAAGAGGTTCTGCACAGCAAAAGAGACTATCATTGGAGTGAACAGGCAACCTATAGAATGGGAGAAAATTTTTGCAATCTATCCAACTGACAAAGGGCTAATATCCAGAATCTACAAAGAACTTAAACAAATTTACAAGGTAAAAACAAACAACCCCATCAAAAAGTGGGCAAAGGATATGAACAGGCACTTCTCAAAAGAAAACATTTATGCACCCAACAAACATGAAAGAAAGCTCATCATCGCTGCTCATTAGAGAAATGCAAATCAAAATCACAGTGAGAGATACCATCTCATGCCAGGTAGAATGGCAATCATTAAAAAGTCAGGAAACAACAGATGCTGGAGAGGATGTGGAGGCACAGGAACACTTTTACACTGTTGGTGGGATTGTAAATTAGTTCAACCATTGTGGAAGACAGTGTGGCAATTCCTCAAGGATCTAGAACTAGAAATATCATTTGACCCAGCAATCCCATTACCGGGTATATACCCAAACGATTATAAATCATGCTACTATAAAGACACATGTACCTGTATGTTTAATGTGGCACTGTTCACAAATACTTAAAACCAACCCAAATGTCCATCAGTGATAGACTGGATAAAGAAAATGTGGCATATATATACCACAGAATACTATGCAGCCATAAAAAAGGATGAGTTCATGTCCTTTGTAGGGACATGGATGAAGCTGGAAACCATCATTCTCAGCAAACCAACACAAGAACAGAAAACCAAACACTGCATGTTCTCACTCATTAGTGGGAGTTGAACAATGAGAACACATGAACACAGGGAGGAGAATGTCACACACTGGGGCCTGTTGGGGGTGGAGGGCTAGGGGAGGGATAGCATTTGGAGAAATACCTAATGTAGGTGACAGGTTGATGGGTGCAGCAAACCACTTTGCACATGTATATCTATATAACAAAACTGCACGTTCTGCACATGTACTTCAGACTTATAATTTTAAAAAAGAAAAGAAAAGAAAAAGAAAACTGATAGATGGTTTCCTGGAATTGTAGGTAGAAGAAAAGAATTGACTGCAAAGGGGCCCAAAAGAATCTGTTATAGTAAGGGAAATTTTCTCTATCCTTATTGTGGTGGCACTGGTGGTAGTGGTTACACAATCATATACATGTGTCAGAACTTAAACTGTACACTTACAAAGGGTAAGTTTTATGCTAGTTATACATTAATAAATCTGACTAAAACATAAAGTTGACTGGGACTAAATCTAATATGTAAGAAAATTATCAATAAATTTACCAACCTTCATCAAAGGTTGCAAAAAGTCCTGAATAAATGCCAAGATATAACATATTCATAAATAGGAAATCTCTGTCAAAAGGATGTCAATTCTTCTTCAAATCATTCTACAGATTCAATATAATTTCAAGAAAAAAAACATTACTTTCTTGTAATTTGATAATTTCATTTTAAAATTAAGGTAAGTGAGGAAAGGACCAAAAATAAGATGATCCAGAAAACAAAAAAGAAAAGTGGTGTGAGTGTGGATGAAGGCAATGAACATTAACTTGACTTTACAAATACACAAATATCAAATTCATTATAAAGCATTTGTAAGTAAAACAACACAAGTGTAAACAAATAGATTAATGAAACACAATAGAGAGCCTAGAAATAGACTCAAACATGTATAAAAATTAGGCAATGTGGTGGAGTTTGCGTTCTAAACTAGTTGTGTATAAACGACATTTAAAACAAATAGTATTTTACATGGAAAAAAACTGCTTAATATTTTACATTACATACAAGAATAAAATCCAGATGGATTAAAGAACTAAATGTAAAGAAAATTTCTTGAACTCTTCAACAAAATTTTGGAGAACATTTTTTATGATCACAGTATCAGTAATATCTCTTAAAGCATGACACAAAAAGCACAATTCATGGAGGAAAAGATTGATAAACCTGACATGAAAATTTAAAACTTCTGTAATGATAAAGGACCCCATAAACAAAATAGAAAGCGAAGTAACATTATAGAATCAGATATATGATATGTATATCTCAAAAATAATTAGTATCCAGAATATATAAATAAGTCTTACAAATCAGTAAGAAGAAGCAACTGAATAGAAAATTAAGCAAATGTGAGTGGCCCTGAGTGTCATGTTTGGAGGGATGTGGAAAGGAATGAAACAGGGGCTAGACACAAAGAAAGTTAAAGGTTATATATAATTTTTTATTTATTTTATTAAAACATATCAAAAACCAAAACGACAAAATGCTAACCGTTGTTCACTCTAGTAGTATGTATGTGGTTACTTGTTCATTGTTTTGAAAGACTCTCTGAGTTTCCCTTAAATTTCCAAAATAAAAAAAAGGAAAAAAAAACAAGAAAATAACTTGTAAACTATAAATTTATAATAATAAACTTGAGCAAAGTAAAAAAAAGAAGTTAAAATTATAAATACTAATTTTCTGCATAATCGATTAGCAGAAATAATGGTAGAAAGATCCCCTTCACAAAATTAAGAGCATAAAATAAATGTTACTGCTATCCATTCTATACAGATAAATCTAGGCTTAGAGAGGCTACACAGCTAGTAAGTAGAAGAGCTGAGGTAATAAAAATTATTTTAAAGCTACAACAATATTTAAACTTTGTAACTAGGACAAGAAGAGACAGACTAAAAGAAATGAAGAATAGATAAATTCCAAACAGTATCTACTACATATATTACAATTTGTATATATTACAGAACAGTGGGAATGAATGAATTATTCAGTGTTTGGTGCTATGAAACAATTGGCAGGGAAAACAATTTAGAAAATTACCTCACACCACACAGCAAAATAAATTTCAGAGGGATTAAACATAAGCAATAAAAACTAAAACAAAATTCATTTAAGCACTTATCCAATTTTGAATGAGGAAGAAATTCTTAAACATGAATTAATCAGAAGAAATTACAAATGAAAAGATAAATATAATTACATAAAATTAATATTAGTGTGCATAAAAGTCTATTTAAAATGTAAACTTGTAAATTTAAACGTTTAAAATGTAAGTGGGAGAACTTTTCCCTACATTTGACAGAAAAAGGTCTAATGGGTCAACTAAATATACATTGCCCATAAAAATTGTAAAAAATGTAAGTTCTTAATGGAACATGTACAAAGATCAAAAATAAATGTTCATAGAAATGAAACAAAATTGATCAAAAAAGTATTCAATCTCATTATAGTAAAAGAAACACATATTAAAACGGTAAGGTACCATTTTACCCCCATCAGATTGGTAAATATTTTAAAAGAATGACAATAGCCAGCACTGTCATAGGTGTATGAGCAGTAATCAACAATCTTATATAGTGGAAAACCTTCACATATATATCAAGAGCCTTTAAAAAGTTAGTATCTTCAGACCCAGTAATGCCTTTCATAAAAACTCATCTTAATAATTCATTCAACAAACATTTACTAAGTATCCACAATATGTCAGACCTTATTGTAGGTTCTAAGGGATATAAGGGTGAAGAAAATGGAGAAAAAAATCCCCATGCTTGAGGGACTTACCCTAAAACAGGAATCCAGACAATAGATGTAATGTATCTAGTCTCTTAGGTGATGACACAAGCCAAAGGTTTAAAAAAGTAAAGCAAGAAAGGGGAAGAGTAAGTGTTGGAAAAGATGGGTTTGCATTTTTATGTGAGATCGTTTAGAATTCAAATGTGACATTTGAATAAAGATCTAAAAAGGTGAGGTTCAAAGAAGCAAAAATAATTTAAATGATCAATATGTGATCTGTCATACAATTATAGTAGAAATTGAAAACTGAAAAGTATGCAGCTATTAAAAATTGTTTGAAGGCTGCTGAACGATGTGGGGAAATGCTCACAATATAATACCAATGAAAAAGTCAGATCAAAAGACTGGATTAAGAAAATGTGGCACATATACACCATGGAATACTATGCAGCCATAAAAAAAGGATGAGTTCCTGTCCTTTGTAGGGACATGGATGAAGCTGGAAACCATCATTCTCAGCAAACTATTGCAAGGACAAAAAAACCAAACACCTCGTGTTCTCACTCATAGGTGGGAATTGAACAATGAGAACACTTGGACACAGGAAGGGGAACATCACAGATTCCTTTTCATATTATCTCTGTATATATCCTATCAGTGTATCTCTCTGGAGAACCCTGATTACAACAATGACATTATAGAATAATCATGTAATATAGAATGAGGCAAACTTGAGTTTGACCTTGAACTTTGCCTCATTTTAGCTGCACCATAAGTTATGTATCTTCCGGGAGTCTTGGTTTCTTCATGTGTAACATGAGTAAAATAATATTTACTTGATTGGGTTGCACCAAGAAACAAACAGGATAATATGTGCCAAGCACCTGGCACATCATAAAGTGCTCAACAAATGCACAGTAGGTGCTGTCAGTGCCTCCCCTCAACTAGATCTCCTCACCCCTACCATTTCAGTGCACTCCAACCCAACTCCCAACCACCAGCATATGCATTTCCTTGCCTTTCTCCTCCTGCTGCAGCCTGCTTTCCCACCAAGAAGGCAGGCCTGAAATGCCAGGGAACAAATGCTCCCTGGGAGCAGCCCTTGGCAACTAACTATAAGGGCCAGTATGTAAAGACCCTGCTCCCTCGACGCCTGAGTGGGATGGCGTTGAGCTGTATGGTTTATACTGTTCCCAGAGGTTCTCCACTGGGACTAAGCACCAGTCCTCCACACTGATGGCTGGCTTGTGAAATGCCCTTTCTTGGCTGTGTTGCTTCTCTGTCACTCTTCTTCATGCTTCTCCCCATGATCCCTCTTTACCTCCTAAACTACAGTAGTCCTCCTTATGGAGATATGTTCTGAGAACCCCAGTGGATGCCTGAAACTGCAAACAGTACCAAACCCTATATATACTGTATTTTTTCCTATACAGACATATCTATAATTAGGCACAATAAGAGATTAACAACAATTACTTCTAATAAAATAAAACAATTATAACAATAAAAAAAGAAAAAGTCAGATCAAAAATAGTACATATAAGATGTGATTCCAATTATATAAACACAGAAACACATCTGAAAGGAAATACAGCAAGTTATCTCTGGACTAGGGATTTAGAGGTGATTGTTTTTTTTAAAAAAAGTCTCCTCATTTTCAAAATTTTCTGTAATGAGGTTGTTTTACTTTTATAATCAGGAAAAAACAATTTAATGGTAGATATTACAATTTTAAGGTATATTAGAAAAGAGCTTCTGCACAGCAAAAGAAACTACCATCAGAGTGAACAGGC